>NC_059210.1:7602731-7800231 GCF_020615455.1 Coregonus clupeaformis
CCCCCCACCCTCTCATCTCTCTCTGTCTCTCTCTCTCTCCCCCACCCTCTCATCCCTCTCTCTCTGTCTCTCTCTCTCTCCCCCACCCTCTCATCTCTCTCTCTCTCTGTCTCTCTCTCTCCCCCCACCCTCTCATCCCTCTCTCTCTGTCTCTCTCTCTCTCCCCCCACCCTCTCATCCTCTCTCTCTGTCTCTCTCTCTCCCCACCCTGTCATCTTTCTCTCTGTCTCTCTCTCCCCCACCTTCTCATCCCTCTCTCTCTCTGTCTCTCTCTCCCCCCACCCTCTCATCTCTCTCTGTCTCTCTCTCTCCCCCCACCCTCTCATCCCTCTCTCTCTGTCTCTCTCTCTCTCCCCCCACCCTCTCATCTCTCTCTGTCTCTCTCTCTCCCCACCCTGTCATCTCTCTCTCTCTGTCTCTCTCGCCCCCACCCTCTCATCCCTCTCTCTCTCTGTCTCTCTCTCCCCCAGAACTCTCATCACTCTCTCTCTGTCTCTCTCTCCCCACCCTGTCATCTCTCTCTGTCTCTCTCTCCCCCACCCTGTCATCTCTCTCTCTCTGTCTCTCTCTCCCCACCATCCCATCCCTCTGTCTCTGTCTCTCTCTCCCCCTACCCTGTCATCTCTCTCTCTCTCTCTCTCTCTCTCTCTCTCTCTCTCTCTCTCCTCCCACCCTGTCATCTCTCTCTCTCCCCCCACCCTGTCATCTCTCTCTCTCTCTCTCCCCCACCCTGTCATCTCTCTCTCTGTCTCTCTCTCCCCCACCCTCTCATCCATCTCTCTCTGTCTCTCTCTCCCCCACCCTCTCATCCCTCTCTCTCTGTCTCTCTCTCTCCCCACCCTGTCATCTCTCTCTCTCTGTCTCTCTCTCCCCCCACCCTGTCATCTCTCTCTCTCTCTGTCTCTCTCTCCCCCAGAACTCTCATCACTCTCTCTTTCTGTCTCTCTCTCCCCCAGAACTCTCATCACTCTCTCTGTCTCTCTCTCCCCCCACCCTCTCATCCCTCTCTCTCTCTGTCTCTCTCTCCCCCAGACCTCTCATCACTCTCTCTCTCTGTCTCTCTCTCTCCCCACCCTGTCATCTTTCTCTCTGTCTCTCTCTCCCCCCACCCTGTCATCTCTCTCTCTCTGTCTCTCTCTCCCCCCACCATCTCATCCCTCTGTCTCTGTCTCTCTCTCCCCTACCCTGTCATCTCTCTCTCTCTCTCTCTCTCTCTCTCTCTCTCTCTCTCTCTCTCTCTCTCTCTCTCTCTCTCTCTCTCTCTCTCTCTCCTCCCACCCTGTCATCTCTCTCTCTCTGTCTCTCTCTCCCCCCACCCTCTCATCCATCTCTCTCTGTCTCTCTCTCCCCCCACCCTCTCATCCCTCTATCTCTGTCTCTCTCTCTCTCCCCCACCCTCTCATCTCTCTCTCTCTCTGTCTCTCTCTCCCCCACCCTCTCATCTCTCTCTCTCTCTCTGTCTCTCTCTCCCCCACCCTCTCATCTCTCTTTCTCTCTGTCTCTCTCTCCCCCCAACCTCTCATCTCTCTTTCTCTCTGTCCCCCCACCTTCTCATCACTCTCTCTGTCTCTCTGTCTCTCTCTCCCCCATCCTCTCATCCCTCTCTCTCTCTCTGTCTCTCTCTCCCCCACCCTCTCATCTCTCTGTCTCTCTCTCCCCCCACCCTCTCATCGCTCGCTCTCTCTGTCTCTCTCTCCCCCACCCTCTCATCTCTCTCTCTCTCTGTCTCTCTCTCCCCCCACCCTCTCATTTCTCTCTCTCTCTGTCTCTCTCTCCCCCCACTCTGTCATCTCTCTCTGTCTCTCTCTCTCCCCCCACCCTGTCATCTCTCTCTCTCTCTGTCTCTCTCTCCCCCCACCCTCTCATCCCTCTGTCTCTGTTTTTCTCTCCCCTACCCTGTCATCTCGCTCTCTCTCTCTCTCTCTCTCTCTCTCTCTCCTCCCACCCTGTCATCTCTCTTTCTCTCTGTCTCTCTCTCCCCCACCCTCTCATCCCTCTCTCTCTCTGTCTCTCTCTCACCCCACCCTCTCATCCCTCTCTCTCTGTCTCTCTCTCCCCCACCCTCTCATATCTCTCTCTCTGTCTCTCTCTCACCCCACCCTCTCATCCCTCTCTCTCTGTCTCTCTCTCCCCTACCCTCTCATCTATCTCTCTCGCTCCCCCACCCTCTCATACTCTCTCTCTCTCTCTCTCTCTCTCTCTCTCTTTCTCTCTCTCCCCCACCCTCTCATCCCTCTCCCCCTCTCATCTCCACGTCTGGGTGATGTGTTCTAAATAATCTGAAACATGTTTTTTTACATCTAGGAAGTGCTCAGGCTTTAGAACACGCTCATTCCAAATGAAGGGTGATACGTGACCAGGGGTTGAAAATGCCTCCATAGATATGATGACTATCAAAACAACCTAGGGTACGTCCGATATGGCACCCTATTCCCTATGTAGTGCACTACTTTTGACCAGAGCTCTATGTGGGCTCTATGTGGGTCCTGGTCAAAAGCAGTGCACTGTGAACTGAGTAAGGTGCCATATCTGACACAATCAAGAAGCAATTAGACTCTTGAGTTGCATCTTTCACACTCCGTTCATGAGTTAATTATTGCTGAGGGCTGTTGAAAGCAGGCAGAGGAGATTGAATGAGACATCATCTGACATGTCCTCTTTTTTCTTAGGGATGTTTTAAAACCGACATAAACACGTTATTGTATATCCAGACTTCAAATGATGGAAATGCTTCACAAGTTGTTATTGAAATGGTCCACATTGACCTGTGTATAAGTGACATGTTTGAATATGCATATATTACTTTTTATATACAGTACCTTGCAAATAGTCCAAATTGGTGAAGTGAAATGAAATAAATAACTTGTTTCAAAAGATTCAAAAAAATTAATAACAGAAAAGTTGTGCGTGCATATGTATTCACCCCCTTTGCTATGAAGCCCCTAAATAAGATCTGGTGCAACCAATTGCCTTCAGAAGTCACATAATTAGTTAAATAAAGTCCACCTGTGTGCAATCTAAGTGTCACATGATCTGTCACATGATCTCAGTATATAAACTCAGCAAAAAAAGAAACGTCCCTTTTTCAGGACCCTGTCTTTCAAAGTTAATTTGTAAAAATTCAAATAACTTCACAGATCTTCATTGTAAAGGATTTAAACACTGTTTCCCATGCTTGTTCAATGAACCATAAACAACTAATGAACATGCACCTGTGGAACGGTCGTTAAGACACTAACAGCTTACAGACGGTAGGCAATTAAGGTCACAGTTATGAAAACTTAAGACACTAAAGGGAACTTTCTATTGACTCTGAAAAACACCAAAAGAAAGATGCCCAGGGTCCCTGCTCATCTGCGTGAACGTGCCTTAGGCATGCTGCAAGTTGGCATGAGGACTGCAGATGTGGCCAGGGCAATAAATTGCAATGTCCGTACTGTGAGACGCCTAAGACAGCACTACAGGGAGACAGGACGGACAGCTGATCGTCCTTGCAGTGGCAGACCACATATAACAACACCTGCACAGGATCGGTACATCCGAACATTACACCTGCGGGACAGGTACAGGATGGCAACAACAACTGACCAAGTTACACCAGGAACGCACAATCCCTCCATCAGTGCTCAGACTGTCCGCAATAGGCTGAGAGAGGCTGGAATGAGGGCTTGTAGGCCTGTTTTAAGGCAGGTCCTCAACAGACATCACCAGCAACAACGTCTCCTATGGGCACAAACCCACTGTCGCTGGACCAGACAGGACTGGCAAAAAGTGCTCTTCACTGACGAGTCGCGGTTTTGTGAGCGTTACACCGAGGCCTGTACTCTGGAGCGGGATCGATTTGGAGGTGGAGGGTCCTTCATGGTCTGGTGCGATGTGTCACAGCATCATCGGACTGAGCTTGTTGTTATTGCAGGCAATCTCAACGATGTGTGTTACAGGGAAGATATCCTCCTCCCTCATCTGGTATCCTTCCTGCAGGCTCATCCTGACATGACCCTCCAGCATGACAATGCCACCTGCCATACTGCTCGTTCTGTGCGTGATTTCCTGCAAGACAGGAATGTCAGTGTTCTGCCATGGCCAGCGAAGAGCCCAGATCTCAATCCCATTGAGCACATCTGGGACCTGTTGGATCGGAGGGTGAGGGCTAGGGCCATTCCCCCCAGAAATGTCCGGGAACTTGCAGGTGCCTTGGTGGAAGAGTGGGTTAACATCTCACAGCAAGAACTGGCAAATGTCAGTTGTTGAATCTTGTTATGTTCATACAAATATTTACACATCTTAAGTTTGCTGAAAATAAACGCAGTTGACAGAGAGAGGACGTTTCTTTTTTTTGCTGAGTTTACATACACCTGTTCTGAAAGGCCCCAGAGTCTGCAACACCACTAAGCAAGGGGCACCACCAAGCAAGCGGCACCATGAAGACAAAGGAGCTCTCCAAACAGGTCAGGGACAAAGTTCAGGGTTGGGTTATAAAAAAATATCAGAAACTTTGAACATCCCACGGAGCACCATTAAATCCATTATTAAAAAATTGAAAGAATATGGCACCACAACAAACCTGCCAAGAGAGGGCCACCACCATAACTCATGGACCAAGCAAGGAGGGCATTAATCAGAGAGGCAACAAAGAGACCAAAGATAACCCTGAAGGAGCTGCAAAGCTCCACAGCGGAAATTGGAGTATCTGTCCATAGGACCACTTTAAGCCGTACACTCCACAGAGATGGGCTTTACAGAAGAGTGGCCAGAAAAAAGCCATTGCTTAAAGAAAAAATTAAGTAAACATGTTAGGTGTTCGCCAAAAGCCATGTGGGAGCCTCCCCAAACATATGGAAGAAGGTACTCTGGTCATCAAGGAAAACGCTATGTCTGGCGCAAACCCAACATCTCTCAACACCCCGAGAACACCATCCCCACTGTGAAGCATGGTGATTGTAAATGATGGATGGCGCTAAATACAGGGAAATTCTTGAGAGAAACCTGTTTCAGTCTTCCAGAGATTTGACACTGGGACGGAGGTTCACCTTCCAGCAGGACAATGACCCTAAGCATTCTGCTAAAGCAACACTTGAGAGGTTGAAGGGGAAACATTTAAATGTATTGGAATGGCCTAGTCAAAGCCTAGACCTCAATCCAATAGAAAATCTGTGGTATGACTTAAAGATTGCTGTACACCAGCGGAACCCATCAAACTTGAAGGAGCTGGAACAGTTTTGCCTTGAAGAATGGGCAAAGATCCCAGTGGCTAGATGTGCCAAGCTTATAGAGACATACCCCAAGAGACTTGCAGCTGTAATTGCTGCAAAAGGTGGCTCTACAAAGTATTGACTTTGGAGGGGTGAATAGTTATGCACGCTCAAGTTCTGTTTTTTTGTCTTATTTCTTGTTTGTTTCACAATAAAAAATATTTTGCATCTTCAAAGTGGTAGGCATGTTGTGTAAATCCAAATGATACAAACCCTCAAAAAATCCATTTTAATTCCAGGTTGTAATGCAACAAAATAGGAAAAATGCCAAGGGGGGGGGGTGAATACTTTCGCAAGCCACTGTAGTCTCAAGTAGCAAAAATCTAAGTCACAAATGCCATTACTGTACTGTATGTATAGTGTATAGGGTTAGTGTGTACTGTAGGTATAGTGTATAGGGTTAGTGTGTACTGTAGATATAGTGTATAGGGTTAGTGTGTACTGTAGGTATAGTGTATAGGGTTAGTGTGTACTGTAGGTATAGTGTATAGGGTTAGTGTGTACTCTAGGTATAGTGTATAGGGATAGTGTGTACTGTAGATATAGTGTATAGGGATAGTGTGTACTGTAGATATAGTGTATAGGGTTAGTGTGTACTCTAGGTATAGTGTATAGGGTTAGTGTGTACTGTAGGTATAGTGTATAGGGATAGTGTGTACTCTAGGTATAGTGTATAGGGTTAGTGTGTACTGTAGGTATAGTGTATAGCGTCTCTGGTGAGTGGACCCTGCCCTCACTCCTCTCTAGTGAGTGGACCCTGTCTGATATACAGTATGTGGTTTAGTATGTAGTACATACGCAGAATCTACTCTCTGAAGGAAAACCAGACAGTATACATCCCAAATGACCCCCTATGCCCTATAGTGCACTACTTTTGACCTGGGCCCTGGTCAAAAGTAGTGCACTATATAGGGGAAAGAGTGAAATTTGGGACGTATACTGTGCCTTTTGGAAGAGGCTAGCTCATCAGCACATTTCACCCTCAGAAGCCCAAGAGCTGTCGGCCGGGAATAGTATTCACAGGGAGAAAAAATTGAAGTTGTATAAAGTGGTTTCCTGCTCTCTCTGTGTGTGTATGGGTTCTGACTGTAGATTCATACAGTCCTCCCTGCTCTCTCTGTGTGTGTATGGGTTCTGACTGTAGATTCATACAGTCCTCTGACATCACAGCTAGTCAGCTCCTCTGTATATCACTCTGAGACCTTGTAGGTTGGTCCCGCTTTACTTCCATACATCAACCGTCTTTTCCATACATTGACTGTCTTTTCCATACATTGACTGTCTTTTCCATACATTGACTGTCTTTTCCATACATCGGCCGTCTTTTCCGTACATGGACTGTCTTTTCTGTACATGGACTGTCTTTTCCATACATTGACTGTCTTTTCCATACATCGGCCGTCTTTTCCGTACATTGACTGTCTTTTCCGTACATGGACTGTCTTTTCTGTACATCGACTGTCTTTTCCATACATAGACTGTCTTTTCCATACATCGACTGTCTTTTCCATACATTGACCGTCTTTTCCATACATTGGCCGTCTTTTCCATACATTGACTGTCTTTTCCATACATTGACTGTCTTTTCCATACATCGGCCGTCTTTTCCGTACATTGACTGTCTTTACCGTACATCGACTGTCTTTTCCATACATTGACTGTCTTTTCCATACATTGACTGTCTTTTCCATACATCGGCCGTCTTTTCCATACATCGACTGTCTTTTTCGTACATGGACTGTCTTTTCTGTACATCGACTGTCTTTTCCATACGTTGACTGTCTTTTCCATACATCGGCCGTCTTTTCCGTACATTGACTGTCTTTTCCGTACATTGACTGTCTTTTCTGTACACTGACTGTCTTTTCCATACATAGACTGTCTTTTCCATACATTGACTGTCTTTTCCATACATTGACTGTCTTTTCCATACATTGACCGTCTTTTCCATACATTGACTGTCTTTTCCATACATCGACTGTCTTTTCCATACATCGACTGTCTTTTCCATACATTGACCGTCTTTTCCATACATTGACCGTCTTTTCCATACATTGACTGTCTTTTCCATACATTGACTGTCTTTTCCATACATCGGCCGTCTTTTCCGTACATTGACTGTCTTTACCGTACATTGACTGTCTTTTCCATACATTGACTGTCTTTTCCATACATTGACTGTCTTTTCCATACATCGGCCGTCTTTTCCATACATTGACTGTCTTTTTCGTACATGGACTGTCTTTTCTGTACATCGACTGTCTTTTCCATACATTGACTGTCTTTTCCATACATCGGCCGTCTTTTCCGTACATTGACTGTCTTTTCCGTACATTGACTGTCTTTTCCATAGATTGACTGTCTTTTCCATACATAGACTGTCTTTTCCATACATCGGCCGTCTTTTTCCATACATCGACTGTCTTTTCCATACATTGACCGTCTTTTTCCATACATTGACCGTCTTTTCCATACATTGACTGTCTTTTCCATACATTGACTGTCTTTTCCATACATCGGCCGTCTTTTCCGTACATTGACTGTCTTTACCGTACATTGACTGTCTTTTCCATACATTGACTGTCTTTTCCATACATTGACTGTCTTTTCCATACATCGGCCGTCTTTTCCTTACATTGACTGTCTTTTCCGTACATTGACTGTCTTTTCTGTACACTGACTGTCTTTTCCATACATAGACTGTCTTTTCCATACAGTGACTGTCTTTTCCATACATAGACTGTCTTTTCCATACATTGACTGTCTTTTCCATACATTGACCGTCTTTTCCATACATTGACTGTCTTTTCCATACATTGACTGTCTTTTTCATACATTGACTGTCTTTTCCATACATTGACTGTCTTTTCCATACATTGACTGTCTTTTTCATACATTGACTGTCTTTTCCATACATTGACTGTGATAGGTTCCTTCACATACTGTAGCTTTGTTTGCATCACCATCATGTTCCAATCTAATCGCGTCTGTGTTGCAGTGGCTCTCATGTCTAATCGCTTCTGTGTTGCAGTGGCTCTCATGTCTAATCCCGTCTGTGTTGCAGTGGCTCTCATGTCTAATCCCGTCTGTGTTGCAGTGGCTCTCATGTCTAATCGCGTCTGTGTTGCAGTGGCTCTCATGTCTAATCCCGTCTGTGTTGCAGTGGCTCTCATGTCTAATCCCGTCTGTGTTGCAGTGGCTCTCATGTCTAATCCCGTCTGTGTTGCAGTGGCTCTCATGTCTAATCCCGTCTGTGTTGCAGTGGCTCTCATGTCTAATCCCGTCTGTGTTGCAGTGGCTCTCATGTCTAATCCCGTCTGTGTTGCAGTGGCTCTCATGTCTAATCCCGTCTGTATCTATGCTTCAGCACACAGTTGTTCGGTTACCATTAAGTAGATTAAATCCGGACCGCGGGAGATCCGCATTATAGCGCAATTGACATTTAAAGGTAATTTCCGATTGAGCTGGCTTATGCAACGTTTACCGTGAATGCGGTCTCTGCGAACGAGGAAACATTGCCTTTAAGAGGTGCATAGACAAAGAGAGGTGATCATATTGAATCAGTTGACAGCTGCTTGGAGAACTCACAGTTGTGTCTGACAGTGTCTGTGTGTCTCCTGCAGGAGTCTGAGTGGACACTGTGGATCTCCACGCGTACGAAGGGGTCCAGGGCCTTGCCGCTCCGCGGGACAGGCAGGTTGGAGCCACTGATAACCTTCACACAAACACAGAGATAAAGACAGAGACAAACAAACAAGCTGTTACTGTGTTTCCCCCTGAACACGTGACATTACTGCTGTCTCTGTGACACCAGAGAGGGTTGAACCCAGCATTGGGTAAGACAGACAGACAGGTGGTAGACAGACAGGCAGACAGGTGGTAGACAGACAGACAGACAGACAGACAGACAGACAGGTGGTAGACAGACAGACAGACAGACAGACAGACAGACAGACAGACAGACAGACAGACAGGTGGTAGACAGACAGACAGACAGACAGACAGTCAGACAGACAGGTGGTAGACAGACAGACAGAAGACAGACAGACAGACAGACAGGTGGTAGACAGACAGACAGACAGACAGGTGGTAGACAGACAGACAGAGAGACAGACAGACAGACAGACAGACGGTAGACAGACAGACAGACAGGTGGTAGACAGACAGACAGACAGACAGACAGACAGGCAGGCAGGCAGGCAGACAGACAGACAGACAGACAGACAGACAGACAGACAGACAGACAGACAGACAGACAGACAGGTGGTAGACAGACAGACAGACATTGGAATTTCAGTTTCCTCCCTGAATTCCAATTACATTTTTTCTCATTGCTTTTCAATGAGGATGTAAATGTTACAATCCGAGGGGGCATGTATTCTTCTGCCTGCCTGAGGGCCTGGTGCCAGGGATTCATCAGCACTGGGAGTGGGCATGGGGGAGAGAGCCGAGTGAGCGAGGGAGGGAGGAGGGAAGTAGAAGTGTAATTACACCAGTCTGGAGTCTGCCAGGCTTATCTGTAGTCTACTCGCTTCTCTTCTCCCCTCCCTCCCTCCCTCCCTCCCTCCCTCCCTCCCTATACCCAACCCTGATCAAAGACAAACCTGCATGCAGTTATCTGGACATGCCATGCCTGGCACCGATGGATCTGCCTCACTCAGGAAATGGGAAATAAATGACCCACCAACTCCTGCATAGCGGTGCTATAGGTATTATGATGTTTGATAATCAGTCCGGTAATTACCAGGCTGGTGTTAAATGTGTGGGACTGTAAATCAGTTAAATCACTGTGTGATGGACTTATCCATGACTCATTGATTTAGGTAAGGGAACCATGCCTGACTATGGGTTTTTGGGTAATTATACACAATCCCAAGACTCACTCAGATTGTGTCAGAAAAGTCCATTCTCCTGCTCAAGGAAATGAGATTGTTAGGAAATAGATTGGCAACAGTATGCAAAATAGGTCCATAGAGTTGAAAAGGAAGCAGCGTTATTTTCTTACCTATTCTATTTGAATTATTCAATCAAGCAGCATACCTATTTATAAGTCAACATATTGTATGTATAATTCTGATTCCACTGGACTTGAAAGCTCTGCAGGGCTCACAGGGACTTTTCCTGGAGTAGAGTAACAGACCAAAAACACAGGATGACATGAATAAATAAAGGTGTTTGCCTTTTCCTCGGAAAAGAGAATAAATGTATTTTTCATGGGCAGGGGGATAGGCTACTTAAGCAATAACGCCCAACGCAATGCGGAGTGCCTGGATACAGCCCTTAGCCGTGGTATATTGGCCATATACCACAAACCCCAGAGGTGCCTTATTGCTATTATAAACTGGTTACCAACATAATTAGAACAGTAAACACCCGTGGTATGTCGTCTGATATACCACAGCTTTCAGCCAATCAACATCCAGGACCCAAACTACCAAGTTTATAAATATGCATATTGCATCATAGAAAATCCTAGACCACAACACCAGTGATGTAATACACATTTACACATGAATCGGGATTGAAAATACTTTGGGAATTCTAACAAACTGCATTCCACTGCACTTGACCTTTGAGTGTATTTGGAATGGAATAGTCTTCTGAATGAACCCCACACGCATCTCTCTTTCTCTTGCACTGTCGCAGCTTGTTACAAACAGTACAAAAAGGCCCAATGTTTAATTGGGGTCTGTAGAGTGACTGTGAGAGTATTCCCCTTGAGTCTGCTAATGTAGACCAGGTGGCCAGAGCATGATAGAGATGTGTGAGTGACAAACTGAAACAGGTCATTGAGTTCCCAGAGATAATGTATTTTAGTCTATCTATGTTTCTATGGAAGTGGATGTGGTAATGTGTCCCTAAAACATATATGCTTAAAACATAGATCACTTGAAAGTGAAGTGACAGAGCCTTCAAATATAGTATCTCCATTGTCTCAGTTGTCTTCGTAATGTGGAAAGAAGCAGTAAGTTAAGAGGTAAAGGCAGAGATGAATGTTCCAGATAGGATGGACACCCCCTCCCCCACACACACCCCCTCCCCCCTCCACACACACCCTCCTCACACACCCCCTCCCTCCTCACACACCCTCCACACACCCCTCCCCCCTACCCCCCCTCCCCTCCACACCCCCCTCCCCACACACACACCTTCCTCACACCCCCCTCCCACACACCCCCTCCCCACTCACACACCCCCCCCTCCACACCCCTCCACACACCCCTCCCCCTCCACACACCCCTCCCCACACACACACCTTCCTCACACACCCCTCCCCACTCACACACCCTCCCCCTCCACACACCCTCCACACACCCCCTCCCCCCTCCACACACCCCTCCCCACTCACACACCCTCCCCACTCACACACACCCTCCCCCCTCCACACCCCTCTCACACCCCCTCCCCCTCCACACCCTCCACACACACCCCCCTCCCACACCCTCCACACACCCCCTCCCAACACACACACACCCTCCTCACACACCCTCCCCCCTCCACACCCCCTCCCCACCCACGCCATCCCCACTCACACGCCCACATCCTTGCATCACACAGTTCCCGTACCTTCAGCAGTAGATGTGCTGGCTTCAGGTTGTGACGGTAACCGTTTGGATTAAAGCCCCACTGCTTGGCCCTGAGGAAGAAGGGTTTGAGGACGTAACCACAGCCACCGTTGTCCTGGAAACGCCCGTTGTTCAGGTCCATGGGCAGGCCCAACGACTGGAAGTTCAGAGCCACTGTAAGAGTCCAGATGACACAATAATAGCATTTCAACACAGGCACAGACAAGACCAGACAGATTACATTCTCCAGCTCTCCGTCAACCACAAACTCACAAACTTACACATTCAATGTATTTCCTTACAGTTCAACATTACCAAGCACAGCCAGGGCTCTTTGAATAGAGTTTGATTTGAAAAGTTATGTTTTGTTTTGTGTCAAATAGAATGACAAAGGGGATTCATCTCTTTCTGCCTTCAAGCAATTAAAATGAAGTTGTCAGAATCTCAATCTCACCAAAGAAACAAAGTTGGCATGAAAGGAATATGAAGTGAATGTCTGTTCCATAAATACATTTTTGTTATTCAAAGTTTTCGACTCTTCTCAAGTGCAACGTCGAGTTTATTTTACATAACGAATGAATTGAAAATTGTATTCACCCATGCTCTCACGTTAAACACAGCAGAAATGAAAGAAATGATCACACCAAGCGGTCCAAAGACCGTTACATTCTTAATTGGCATTCCAGGAAGTTTTGGTGTGAACATGGCACCCAGTCCACCTACCCAGCTGTGAGCCTACATTCCAGAACTCCTGAGGGTTGTAGTTGGAGGAGAGGGTTCTAGAGCCTGCTGGGTAGATCCTGGTGATGAACCCCATGTTGTGCTGGACGAAATCTGGAGCTGAGAGATGAGAACATGTGGTTGTTTTACTTAAAATTCTTGTACGTTTCTTCTGGATATGAGGGACTGCTACATGAACTCAAATGTCAAATGAAATGAGGAGAAGTGGAAAGACGAGAAAGTACATCGTAACTTAATTAGCATTACATGACGTGACAGTTTTGGTCATCATGTGACCTCCTCATCAGATTCGGTGAAGACGAAGGATAAGCATTTGTCACAAACTGCTGATTAAATTGGTACTACACTTTTAGTTCAGGGACAGGGTGTCCTTGCAGCATTATACATAGGCTTTGTGGTTTTAAAAAATGCCACATCACTGAGCCATTACAGCAAGAAGAGCCTGATAATGGCTGTTGAGTGAAATCCATCAGAACTCATCTATCTCTCACTACATCATTTCCCTCCACTCTATCTCCACACAGTAGTATGATGACCTGTGTACTGATTGTGCTTTGAATTCGAATCTCAACGGTCTCTTTTCATTCAAATCTCAATAGACTCTTTTCATTCCAATCTCAACGGTCTCTTTTCCTTTTCACTAGCAGTATGAATATGAGACACTCAAATCCTGTTTTTACTGCTGCCTGTGTTCAACATTTGATACATTGCCAGATACCTGCAAATGTGGTCCCCCATGTGCAGTTTGAAACACTAATTTGGTCAGTCTTCCAAGGTAAAACATTTTTTTTTTAGAAACAATCTTCAACAAACCTGAGGTCTTGACCAGCTTGTGAGCCTTCTTCTCCCCCAGAGAGGTATTCTCATAGTACTGCTGGTGTTCTCTGGCGTGGCCGAAGCTGTGGAACTTCACTGACTTGGTGTAGACCACCAGGTTAGACAGAGTCTCAGCAACTACTGCTGCCTTCTTCTTCTGTGGAGGGAGGGAGGGAGGTTAACGTTAGGGTTGTGGCTAGGGTTAGGGTTGAGCTGGGGTGTGGACTTGAAGCTATAGGGTTAGGGTTAGGATCAAGGTTAGGGAAAGGACAATCTCTGCATATGTCTAACCTCACTGACCCTGCTTTAGTGCTAAAGGGAGACATACAGGAACAGTTTATCTGTGTCCTGTAGTCTAGTAGACCAGTGTATAATGCCTGGTATCGTACCTCATTAAGAACCCTGACTTACTTTCTTCCCTGACCGTTTCAATTTGGAATGGTGCTTTGTTTTGAGATTAGGCTCCTCTTCTTCCTCTTCATCATCATCATCATCATCCTCTTCCTCACTGTCTTCCCCCTCTGAGTCTCTCTCTCTCCTGTCCTCTGAGTCTCTCTCTCTCCTGTCCTCTGAGTCTCTCTCTCTCCTGTCCTCTGAGTCTCTCTCTCTCCTGTCCTCTGAGTCTCTCTCTCTCCTGTCCTCTGAGTCTCTCTCTCTCCTTCTCCTGTCCTCTGTCTCTGGCTCACTCTGAGGACTGAGCTTTTTGTTCTTGATCAGGATCTTATATTTCAGCTCCTGTCAACCCAGAGACATAATCCACATATGTGATCTGTCTCAGCGGGAAACAGACAGTCAAGAAAACGTCTCAGAAAGGAAATGTTAAAGTTTCCAGTTCTGGTGGCATGCGTTGAAACGTGTGGCCTTATCGTGGCTTTCTTTTGCTTACTATTAATTAATGGACTTGTTTTCTACAAATTGTAAGTAGTAAACCCCATATTAAGGTGTGGGACCTTCATTGTATGACAAGAAAAAACAAGCAGCTATATTACACTCTAGCAGATGGCATAATCTGTCCGTCCACAATTCGCCTGTGGGAACATATAAACCATTTTGCTAATAATATATTATGACAATGGATTAAAAGCCATTGCTCCTACAACTACAGTATTCTATTTGACTGTTTACATTCTGTTGTTATATTTACTTTTTTCTTTATTTTTTTTCATTACCCACCGTAACACATCAAGTCTACTAACTAAACTGTAAACGTCTGAAAATGGCTACTTATTTTATGTTTTTATGTTTTAATTTTTTTAACCGGAGAGGGAGGGCTGGGGGCTAGGGAGGGCTGGGGGGCTAGGGAGGGGGGCTGGGGGGCTAGGGAGGGGGGGGCTGGGGCTGGGGAGAGGGGGAGGGCTGGGGGCTAGGGAAGGGAGGGCTGGGGGCTAGGGAGAGGGAGGGCTGGGGGGCTAGGGAGAGGGAGGGCTGGGGGGCTGGGGGGTTAGGAGAGGGAGGGCTGGGGGGGGGGCTAGGGAGAGGGAGGGCTGGGGGGCTAGGGAGAGGGAGGGCTGGGGGGCTAGGGAGGGGGGGGGGCTGGGGAGGGCTGGGGGGCTAGGGAGAGGGAGGGGCTGGGGGCTGGCTGGGGGTTAGGGAGAGGAGGGCTGGGGGCTAGGGGCTGGGGGTTAGGGAGAGGGGAGGGGCTGGGGGCTAGGGAGGGCTGGGGGCTGGGGGCTAGGGAGAGGGAGGGCTGGGGGCTGGGGGTTAGGGAGAGGAGGGCTGGGGGGGGCTGGGGTTAGGGAGAGGGAGGGCTGGGGGGCTAGGGAGAGGAGGCTGGGGGGCTGGGGGCTGGGGGCTGAGAGCGCTGGGGCTGGGGGCTAGAGAGGGGGAGGGCTGTGGGCTGGGAGGGCTGGGGGCTGGGGGCTGGGGGCTGGAGGGCTAGAGAGAGAGGGCTGTGGGCTAGAGAGAGGGAGGGCTGGGGGCTAGGGAGGGCTGGGGGCTGGGGGCTAGAGAGAGGGAGGGCTGGGGGCTAGGGGAGAGGAGGGCTGTGGGCTAGAGAGAGGGAGGCTGGGGGCTAGGGAGGGCTGGGGGCTGGGGGCTAGGGAGGGCTGGGGGGCTAGGGAGAGGGAGGGCTGGGGGCTGTGGGCTAGGGAGAGGGAGGGCTGGGGGCTAGGGGTTAGGGAGAGGGAGGGCTGGGGGCTGGGGGCTAGAGAGGGAGGGCTGGGGGCTAGGGAGGGCTGGGGGGCTAGAGAGAGGGAGGGCTGGCTGGAGGGCTGGGGGCTAGGGAGAGGAGGGCTGGGGGCTGGAGGGCTGGGGGCTAGAGAGGAGGGCTGGGGGCTAGGGAGGGCTGGGGGGCTAGAGAGAGGGAGGGCTGTGGGCTAGGGAGGGCTGGGGGCTGGGGGCTGGGGGGCTAGAGAGAGGGAGGGCTGTGGGCTAGAGAGGAGGGCTGGGGGCTGGGGGCTGGGGGGCAGAGAGAGGGGGGCTGAGAGAGAGGGAGGGCTGGGGGCTGGGGAGGGCTGGGGGCTGGGGGGCTGGGGGCTAGAGAGAGGAGGGCTGTGGGCTAGAGAGAGGGAGGGCTGGGGTGGGGCTTGCTAGGAGAGGGAGGGCTGGGGGCTAGGGAGGGCTGGGGGCTGGGGGCTGGGGGGCTAGAGAGAGGGAGGGCTGGGGGCTAGGGGAGGGGAGGGCTGTGGGCTAGAGAGAGGGGAGGGCTGGGGGCTAGGGAGGGCTGGGGGCTGGGGGCTAGGGAGCTGGGGGCTAGGGAGGGCTAGGGGTTAGGGAGAGGGAGGGCTGGGGGCTGTGGGCTAGGGAGGGCTGGGGGCTGTGGGCTAGGGAGGGCTGGGGGCTAGAGAGAGGGAGGGCTGGGGGCTAGGGAGGGCTGGGGGCTGGGGGCTAGGGAGAGGGAGGGCTGGGGGCTAGGGAGGGCTGGGGGGCTGGGGGGTAGGGAGGGCTGGGGGCTAGGGAGGGGCTGGGGGCTAGAGAGAGGGAGGGCTGGGGGCTAGGAGGGCGGGTAGAGAGTGGGGGGTAGGGGGAGGGCTGGGGGCTGGGCTAGAGAGAGGGAGGCTGAGGGAGGGCTGGGGGCTAGGAGGTGCAGGGAGGGCTGCTGGGGCTAGGGAGGGAGCTGGGGGGCTAGGGAGGGCTGGGGGCTAGAGAGAGGGAGGGCTGTGGGCTAGGGAGGGCTGGGGGGCTGGGGGCTGGGGGGCTAGAGAGAGGAGGGCTGGGGGGCTAGGGAGAGGGAGGGCTGGGGGCTGGGGGCTAGGGAGGGCTGGGGGCTAGGGGTTAGGGAGAGGGGGCTGGGGGGCTAGAGAGAGGGAGGGCTGTGGGCTGGGGAGGGCTGGGGGCTGGGGGCTGGGGGCTAGAGAGAGGGAGGGCTGTGGGCTAGAGAGAGAGGAGGGCTGGGGGCTAGGGAGGGCTGGGGGCTGAGGGGCTGGGGGCTGGAGAGGGAGGGCTGGGGGCTGGGGGCTAGGGAGGGCTGGGGGCTAGGGAGGGCTGGGGGCTAGGGAGAGGGAGGGCTGGGGGCTGGGGGCTAGGGAGAGGGAGGGCTGGGGGCTAGGGGTTAGGAGAGGGAGGGCTGGGGGCTGGGGGGCTGGGGAGAGGGAGGGCTGGGGGCTAGGGAGGGCTGGGGGCTAGAGAGAGGGAGGGCTGTGGGCTAGGAGGGCTGGGGGCTAGGGAGAGGGAGGGCTGGGGGCTAGGGAGGGCTGGGGGCTAGAGAGGGGGAGGGCTGTGGGCTAGGGAGGGCTGGGGGCTGGGGGCTAGAGAGAGGGAGGGCTGGGGGCTAGGGAGGGCTGGGGGGCTAGAGAGAGGGAGGGCTGGGGGCTAGGGAGGGCTGGGGGCTAGAGAGAGGGAGGGCTGTGGGCTAGGGAGGGCTGGGGGCTGGGGGCTAGAGAGAGGGAGGGCTGGGGGCTAGGGAGAGGGAGGGCTGGGGGGCTGGGGGCTAGGGGTTAGGGAGAGGGGGGCTGGGGGGCTAGAGAGAGGGAGGGCTGGGGGCTAGGGAGGCTGGGGGCTAGGGAGAGGGAGGGCTGGGGGCTAGGGAGAGGGAGGGCTGGGGGCTAGGGAGGGAGGGCTGGGGGGCTAGGGAGAGGAGGGCTGGGGGCTAGGGGCTAGGGGAGAGGGGTAATGGTTTACAGGGGAGGGATGGGGGCTGGGGGTTAGGGAGAGGGAGGGCTAGGGGTTAGGGAGAGGGAGGGCTGGGGGCTAGGGGCTGGGGGCTAGAGAGAGGGAGGGCTGGGGGCTAGGGAGGGCTGGGGGGCTGGGGGGCTAGGGAGAGGGAGGGCTGGGGTCTAGGGAGGGCTGGGGGGCTGGGGGGCTGGGGGCTGGGGGCTGGGGGCTAGAGAGAGGGAGGGCTGTGGGCTGGAGAGAGGGAGGGCTGGGGGGCTAGGGAGGGCTGGGGGCTGGGGGCTGGGGGCTAGAGAGAGGGAGGGCTGGGGGCTAGGGAGAGGGAGGGCTGTGGGCTAGAGAGAGGGAGGGCTGGGGGCTAGGGAGGGCTGGGGGGCTGGGGGCTAGGGAGGGCTGGGGGCTAGGGAGGGCTGGGGGCTAGGGAGAGGGAGGGCTGGGGGCTGTGGGCTAGGGAGAGGGAGGGCTGGGGGCTAGGGGTTAGGGAGAGGGAGGGCTGGGGGCTGGGGGCTGGGGGCTAGAGAGAGGGAGGGCTGGGGGGCTAGGGAGGGCTGGGGGCTAGAGAGAGGGAGGGCTGTGGGCTAGGGAGGGCTGGGGGCTAGGGAGAGGGAGGGCTGGGGGGCTAGGGAGGGCTGGGGGCTAGAGAGAGGGAGGGCTGTGGGCTAGGGAGGGCTGGGGGCTGGGGGCTAGAGAGAGGGAGGGCTGGGGGCTAGGGAGGGCTGGGGGCTAGAGAGAGGGAGGGCTGTGGGCTAGGGAGGGCTGGGGGCTAGGGAGGGGGAGGGCTGGGGGCAAGGGAGGGCTGGGGGCTGGGGGGCTAGAGAGAGGGAGGGCTGTGGGCTAGGGAGAGGGAGGGCTGGGGGCTGGGGGCTAGGGGTTAGGGAGAGAGGGGGCTGGGGGGCTAGAGAGAGGGAGGGCTGGGGGCTAGGGAGGGCTGGGGGGCTAGGGAGAGGGAGGGCTGGGGGGCTAGGGAGAGGGAGGGCTGGGGCTAGGGAGAGGAGGGCTGGGGGCTAGGGAGAGGGAGGGCTGGTGGCTAGGGGCTAGGGAGAGGGGTAATGGTTTACAGGGAGGGATGGGGGGCTGGGGGTTAGGGAGAGGGAGGGCTAGGGGTTAGGGAGAGGGAGGGCTGGGGGGCTAGGGGCTGGGGGGCTAGAGAGAGGGAGGGCTGGGGGCTAGGGAGGGCTGGGGGCTAGGGAGAGGGAGGGCTGGGGGGCTAGGGAGAGGGAGGGCTGGGGGCTAGGGGAGAGGGAGGGCTGGGGGCTAGGGAGAGGGAGGGCTGGGGGCTAGGGAGAGGGAGGGCTGGGGGGCTAGGGAGAGGGAGGGCTGGGGGGCTAGAGATAGGGAGGGCTGTGGGCTAGAGAGAGGGAGGGCTGGGGGCTAGGGAGGGCTGGGGGGCTGGGGGCTAGAGAGAGGGAGGGCCGGGGGCTGGGGGCTAGGGAGGGCTGGGGGCTGGGGGCTAGGGAGAGGGAGGGCTGGGGGGCTAGGGAGAGGGAGGGCTGGGGGGCTAGGGAGAGGAGGGCTGGGGGGCTAGGGAGAGGGAGGGCTGGGGGCTAGGGAGAGGGAGGGCTGGGGGCTAGGGAGAGGGAGGGCTGGGGGCTAGAGATAGGGAGGGCTGTGGGCTAGAGAGGGAGGGCTGGGGCTAGGGAGGGCTGGGGGCCGGGGGCTGGGGGGCTAGGGGAGGGCTGGGGGCTGGGGGCTGGGGCTGAGGGCTGGGGGGCTAGGGAGAGGGGGGGCTGGGGGCTAGGGAGAGGGAGGGCTGGGGGCTGTGGGGCTAGGGGAGAGGGAGGGCTGGGGGCTGGGGGGCTAGGGAGAGGGAGGGCTGGGGGCTAGGGAGAGGGAGGGCTGGGGGCTGTGGGCTAGGGAGAGGGAGGGCTGGGGGCTAGGGAGAGGGAGATGTGTCCCCCTGCTTAAGCCAGTACATGTCCAGGCCCGTCTGAAGTTTGCTAGAGTGCATTTGGATGATCCTGAAGAGGATTGGGAGAATGTCATATGGTCAGATGAAACCAAAATAAAACTTTTTGGTAAAAACTCAACTCGTCGTGTTTGGAGGACAAAGAATGCTGAGTTGCATCCAAAGAACACCATACCTACTGTAAAGCATGGGGGTGGAAACATCATGCTTTGGGGCTGTTTTTCTGCAAAGGGACCAGGACGACTGATCCGTGTAAAGGAAAGAATAAATGGGGCCATGTATCGTGAGATTTTGAGTGAAAACCTCCTTCCATCAGCAAGGGCATTGAAGATGAAACGTGGCTGGGTCTTTCAGCATGACAATGATCACAAACACACCGCCCGGGCAACGAAGGAGTGGCTTCGTAAGAAGCATTTCAAGGTCCTGGAGTGGCCTAGCCAGTCTCCAGATCTCAACCCCATAGAAAATCTTTGGAGGGAGTTGAAAGTCCGTGTTGCCCAGTGACAGCCCCAAAACATCACTGCTCTAGAGGAGATCTGCATGGAGGAATGGGCCAAAATACCAGCAACAGTGTGTGAAAACCTTGTGAAGACTTACAGAAAACGTTTGACCTGTGTCATTGCCAACAAAGGGTATATAACAAAGTATTGAGAAACTTTTGTTATTGACCAAATACTTATTTTCCACCATAATTTGCAAATAAATTCATTAAAAATCCTACAATGTGATTTTCTGGATTTTTTTCTCTCTCATTTTGTCTGTCATAGTTGACGTGTACCTATGATGAAAATTACAGGCCTCTCTCATCTTTTTAAGTGGGAGAACTTGCACAATTGGTGGCTGACTAAATACTTTTTTCCCCCACTGTATGTCCTGGATGGCAGGAAGCTTGGCCCCAGTGATGGCCTTTTCTGATCACCACGCCTACTACTGCCAATTACAAATGTCCAAATATTTTAAAAGAGCCACAAGATGACATTTCAACATTTCATTACTACAAAATCCTATATTCTGTGATCAATTTGAAGTTGAACTAAATTAATTCAGAATGATCAATAAAAATGTAGTCGACGACCCACGGAATCTATGGCATGCCACCAAAGGTTTTATAAAAAAAATACTGCAACTGCAGTTTGCATCTGGGTTGTATAAATCACAATTAAAGAAGATGTCAGAATTGGAAATGTTGTTAACTGAGTTAGATGCGTTCTCAATACACACTCTTTTTCAGACCAGGTACTGTAGCTATTACTCTTTCCAAAGTCAAGACAGAACTTAATTTATTGAGAAGACAGAGAGCAGAATTTGCCATCCAATGAGTTAGACCCAACCATGACTTCCATAATAACCGTCCCAGTAGTTTACTGGCCTACATGCTTCGCAGTAATGATCAATTAGCTGATATAGCAACTATTGAATCTGAAACTGTGTAATTACTATCAGAACCCATATTAATCAATCAAAGATTCTCCCGCTTCTATATAGCTTTGGGACACAACATCGGGAGTCTGTGTATTGGTTGGACTCCCAGAAAATAACCAAACCACAATATAGCCGGCTTCACCCAAAAAAAGTTTCCTGTCAACAAAAGCATACAGTATGTATAATCTCTAGGAACTCTACTTACCAGACAGGAAGTGAAATGTGTCCCTCACTATCAAATAAACATTAGAATCCAACTTTATGTCACTTTATGTCTTGTAAGTAGAGTTCCTAGAGATTATACATATGTTTTTTTTTCTTTGCTTTTAGACCCGCGGGGAAGGGTTGGTATGGGGAGGTTTTTCTGGGTGAGATGTGTTTCTGGGGGGGAGGGTGCGGGTGGGGACAGATAGAGACATGTTTCTGGGGGGGAGGGTGCGGGTGGGGAAGATAGAGATGTGGTTCTGGGGGAGGGTGAAATCGTCAAAAAAACAACACTACAAGACATCAGTTTAATTATTTATAATCTGTTACATTTTAGGAAAAACAATTAATCGTACAGTGAGGGAAGAAAGTATTTGATCCCCTGCTGATTTTGTATGTTTGCCCACTGACAAAGAAATTATCAGTCTATAATTTTAATGGTAGGTTTATTTCAACAGTGAGAGACAGAATAACAACAATAAAAATCCAGAAAAACTCATGTCAAAAATGTTATAAATTGATTTGCATTTTAATGAGGGAAATAAGTATTTGACCTCCCCTCAATCAGAAAGATTTCTGGCTCCCAGCTGTCTTTTATACAGGTAAAGAGCTGCGATTAGGAGCACACTCTTAAAGGGAGTGCTCCTAATCTCAGCTTGTTACCTGTATAAAAGACACCTGTCCACAGAAGCAATCAATCAATCAGATTCCAAACTCTCCACCATGGCCAAGACCAAAGAGCTCTCCAAGGATGTCAGGGACAAGATTGTAGACCTACACAAGGCTGGAATGGGCTACAAGACCATCGCCAAGCAGCTTGGTGAGAAGGTGACAACAGTTGGTGCGATTATTCGCAAATGGAAGAAACACAAAAGAACTGTCAATCTCCCTCGGCCTGGGGCTCCATGCAAGTCTCACCTCGTGGAGTTGCAATGATCATGAGAACGGTGAGGAATCAGCCCAGAACTACATGGGAGGATCTTGTCAATGATCTCAAGGCAGCTGGGACCATAGTCACCAAGAAAACAATTGGTAACACACTACGCCGTGAAGGACTGAAATCCTCAAGGTCCCCCTGCTCAAGAAAGCACATATACAGGGCCGTCTGAAGTTTGCCAATGAACATCTGAATGATTCAGAGGAGAACTGGGTGAAAGTGTTGTGGTCAGATGAGACCAAAATCGAGCTCTTTGGCATCAACTCAACTCGCCGTGTTTGAAGGAGGAGGAATGCTGCCAATGACCCCAAGAACACCATCCCCACCGTCAAACATGGAGGTGGAAACATTATGCTTTGGGGGTGTTTTTCTGCTAAGGGGACAGGACAACTTCACCGCATCAAAGGGACGATGGACGGGGCCATGTACTGTCAAATCTTGGGTGAGAACCTCCTTCCCTCAGCCAGGGCATTGAAAATGGGTCGTGGATGGGTATTCCAGCATGACAATGACCCAAAACACATGGCCAAGGCAACAAAGGAGTGGCTCAAGAAGAAGCACATTAAGGTCCTGGAGTGGCCTAGCTAGTCTCCAGACCTTAATCCCATAGAAAATCTGTGGAGGGAGCTGAAAGTTCGAGTTGCCAAACGTCAGCCTCGAAACCTTAATGACTTGGAGAAGATCTGCAAAGAGGAGTGGGACAAAATCCCTCCTGAGATGTGTGCAAACCTGGTGGCCAACTACAAGAAACGTCTGACCTCTGTGATTGCCAACAAGGGTTTTGCCACCAAGTACTAAGTCATGTTTTGCAGAGGGGTCAAATACTTATTTCCCTCATTGAAATACAAATCAATTCATAACATTTTTGACATGCGTTTTTCAGGATTTTTTTGTTGTTATTCTGTCTCTCACTGTTCAAATAAACCTACCATTAAAATTATAGATGGATCATGTCTTTGGCAGTGGGCAAACGTACAAAATCAGCAGGGGATCAAATACTTTTTTCCCTCACTGTATAATCTTATCATCAAACTTGAGGAGCATGGCGCTTGCAACGCCAAGATATTGGGTTTGATTCCCAGGACCACCCGTATGTAAAATGTATGCACGCATGACTATAAGTCGCTTTGGATAAAAGTGTCTGCTAAATTGCATATCATATAATATTATATATTTTTAACCTTATACTTTGTACTCTGGATAAACCTCTCTGCCACACCTCTTTAAGGAATACCTGGGATAGGATAAAGTAATCCTTCTACCCCCCCTTACTTACCCCAGCCCACCCCCCCAAAATAATAATAATAATAATTATTGTAAAGTGGTTATCCCACTGGCTATAAGGTGAATGCACCAATTTGTAAGTCGCTCTGGATAAGAGCGTCTGCTAAATGACGTACATGTAAATGTAAATGTAATTATTGAATGTCTTTGTCAATACAGGGTTTATAATGGTGTCCCATTTTCTTACCAATTATATTATGTCCAATATTATGTCTAAATCACTGAATTCATATCCCCACACAGTCAGTCATCAACACACACAGTGCGATGGTAGATGGGGGGGGAAAAACACACAACAGCTCCTGATGTTAAATCACTTACATGTCTGCTCTGTTTTAAAATCAAAGACAATTTCACGGTCATGAACCATAACTCTGGTTTCACTTGATGAGCAGTAATGTGCTGAGAGGTAAGAAACGGTGGTTTGGTCTTTTCAAAAGCCATCTTGGTTTCATAACCATATACAGACAACGCAGGGCCAACTGGAAATAATGATATCCTAGAGCATCCAGAGCCTATATCAATCCATTGGTTGATATTGGAATCTCCTCCACCAGTAAATAGCCTCACATACCTTTCACTTAGAAAATGATACCCCTTCACATCCATGTGGCTACAACAATCCTTCCTCTAGCACTCTGCTCTCTAATGTATGGGTACCATTACATAAGACAATATAATATGGCCGTGGCCCCACTCTCCGAGGGTGTCTCAGGGGGAGTTGGCCGTGACCCCACTCTCCGAGGGTGTCTCAGGGGGAGTTGGCCGTGACCCCACTCTCCGAGGGTGTCTCAGGGGGAGTTGGCCGTGGCCCCACTCTCCGAGGGTGTCTCAGGGGGAGTTGGCCGTGGCCCCACTCTCCGAGGGTGTCTCAGGGGGAGTTGGCCGTGGCCCCACTCTCCGAGGGTGTCTCAGGGGGAGTTGGCCGTTACCCCACTTTCCGAGGGTGTCTCAGGGGGAGTTGGCCGTTACCCCACTCTCCGAGGGTGTCTTAGAAGGAGTTGGCCGTGACCCCACTTTCCGAGGGTGTCTTAGGGGAGTTGGCCGTTACACCCACTTTCCGAGGGTGTCTTAGAGGGAGTTGGCCGTGACCCCACTCTCCGAGGGTGTCTCAGAGGGAGTTGGCCGTTACACCACTTTCCGAGGGTGTCTCAGGGGGAGTTGGCCGTGGCCCCACTCTCCGAGGGTGTCTCAGGGGGAGTTGGCCGTTACACCACTTTCCGAGGGTGTCTCAGGGGAGTTGGCCGTTACACCACTCTCCGAGGGTGTCTCAGAAGGAGTTGGCCGTGACCCCACTCTCCGAGGGTGTCTCAGAAGGAGTTGGCCGTTACACCACTTTCCGAGGGTGTCTCAGAAGGAGTTGGCCGTGACCCCACTCTCCGAGGGTGTCTCAGAGGGAGTTGGCCGTTACACCACTTTCCGAGGGTGTCTCAGGGGGAGTTGGCCGTTACACCACTTTCCGAGGGTGTCTCAGGGGGAGTTGGCCGTTACACCACTTTCCGAGGGTGTCTCAGGGGGAGTTGGCCGTGACCCCACTCTCCGAGGGTGTCTCAGAGGGAGTTGGCCGTTACACCACTTTCCGAGGGTGTCTCAGGGGGAGTTGGCCGTGACCCCACTCTCCGAGGGTGTCTCAGGGGGAGTTGGCCGTGACCCCACTCTCCGAGGGTGCAAAAAACACATTTCCAGTTCACACATGCCTATAATACACACTTGGACATGTGTGGAACAGGACAAATATCAGCACCCACTAAATTATTATTATTATTATTATTATTATTATTATACCATAGAGCAGCTTTCATGCAGGCTACATTTGACATTTTAGTCGTTCAGCAGACACTCTTATCCAGAGCGAATTACAGTTAGATGAGTTAGTTAGCGTACACTCATTTTGACAAAATTGCATGTGAGGCCCCAGCAGAGTGATGTAATAACATTATCATATTTGTGTAATAATAGTGTGTACATTGTGACACCACATATAGTTCTAGGACTGACTGTCTGTCATTGTAAGTATGGACCATCCAAGATGAGGACTGATTGAACGCGTATGAGAAGGGGCTGAGAACTCAATTCAACTCAAGACCAAGCCCTACAGCCATTCAAGCTTTTGCATTCACTTAATTATATTATATAAGCCGTAAAAATGTAAGATTGATATGTAGAAGAAAATCATATTCTCACACAGTCATGCATAATACAGCTATAACTTATTTCCCTGAGAGTTGTACCCCAGTAGATTTTTCACCAGCAGCTGAAAATACGTAATACATTCATCCACCCACGCGTGCACGCACACACACAAACACGCACACACACACACACACAAACACGCACAAACACAACGCACACACACGCACACACACCTCTGTCCTCTAATCAGACAATCATCACCAGCATGCAGCCTGTGCCATTCTCCTTCCTACCCTATCAGACAGTCATCACCAGCATGCAGCCTGTGCCATTCTCCTTCCTACCCTATCAGACAGTCATCACCAGCATGCAGCCTGTGCCATTCTCCTTCCTACCCTATCAGACAGTCATCACCAGCATGCAGCCTGTGCCATTCTCCTTCCTACCCTTTCAGACAGTCATCACCAGCAGGGGTTCAAGGGGAGGGAGACTATTCCGCAGATGAACTGCGGGCAGGGCCAGGGAAATGAGGAAATCTAAATATGCGTCCCATTTGGGACACTGACTAAATGAACAGTCAACTGAACTATTTAAACATGATTCATGTGGCAGACACTTTCAGCCGATCCTGTACGTTGATTTCCAAGGATGGAGAGTGAGATTGGACAGCCCTGGCTCAGAGGATCTCATCTAAGGCCTGGATTCAATCAGATCAAGCGTTAACCGGCGATAGCAGACACCTGCATAGCTGATGTTTTGGTGGTGTCAGAGATGGAACTGAGCTGGAGCCGTCAAATCGGTGAGCAGCTGCTCTTGCGATCACTCTCACGAAGCCACACCCGCCCCACTTGCGTTAGAAGTACAGAATGAGAAAGTGTATATACATGATATATATATATATATATATATATATATATATATATATATATATATATATATATACATATAGTGGGGAGAACAAGTATTTGATACACTGCCGATTTTGCAGGTTTTCCTACTTACAAAGCATGTAGAGGTCTGTAATTTTTATCATAGGTACACTTCAACTGTGAGAGACGGAATCTAAAACAAAAATCCAGAAAATCACATTGTAGGATTTTTAAGTAATTAATTTGCATTTTATTGCAATGTCCGCTTTAGGGATAATGCCTGGAGCCACTTTGGACAGCTCTAACTCAGTTCCACTTCTGACATCGTCAAAACAACCGCCATGCGGATGTTGGCTAAAGCGGATCTGATATACGTCTATCTGTTCTCTGTCCTGCAATCTGCAATGAGCCATGCAATATAAACTCTTGTTTCTCTTTCCTCAGTGGAGAAAAGTCACTCAGTCAGACCAGGGGCATATATATATATATATGAGCTGACTCAGACACAAGCTAACGAGGCCTTCTATGCTAAACAAGTTTCAGTTCCCTCTGACAGAGTTCAGCTTTGGCAAAGAAAAGAAGGAGAAAGGACTTTATCATTTTTATTAAGTCTTTACAGTCCACATAACATCTCCAATACTGTAGCTTCAACAGCACAAACTGGGAGGCACAATCATTAATAAGTCATCCAAAAGTAATTTCAGCCTTGTGAAATCTGGTTCATTGCCACATTCTAATGATCACGAAAGTTGTGAAGATGACGTGGCTAAACACCATGGGACCACGCAGCCGTCATACCGCTCAGGAAGGAGACGCGTTCTGTCTCCTAGAGATGAACGTACTTTGGTGCGAAAAGTGCAAATCAATCCCAGAACAACAGCAAAGGACCTTGTGAAGATGCTGGAGGAAACAGGTACAAAAGCATCTATATCCACAGTAAAACGAGTCCTATATCGAAATAGCCTGAAAGGCCGCTCAGCAAGGAAGAAGCCACTGCTCCAAAACCGCCATAAAAAAGCCAGACTACGGTTTGCAACTGCACATGGTGACAAAGATCGTACTTTTTGGAGAAATGTCCTCTGGTCTGATGAAACAAAAATAGAACTGTTTGGCCATAATGACCATCGTTATGTTTGGAGGAAAAGGGGGCGCTTGCAAGCCGAAGAACACCATCCTAACCGTGAAGAACGGGGGTGGCAGCATCATGCTGTGCGGTGCTTTGTTATGTGGATATATTGAAGCAACATCTCAAGACATCAGTCAGGAAGTTAAAGCTTGGTCGCAAATGGGTCTTCCAAATGGACAATGACCCTAAGCATACTTCCAAAGCTGTGGCAAAATGGCTTAAGGACAACAAAGTCATGGTATTGGAGTGGCCATCACAAAGCCCTGACCTCAATCCTATAGAACATTTGTGGGCAGAACTGAAAAAGCGTGTGCGAGCAAGGAGGCCTACAAACCTGACTCAGTTACACCAGATCTGTCAGGAGGAATGGGCCAAAATTCACCCAACTTATTGTGGGAAGCTTGTGGAAGGCTACCCGAAATGTTTGACCCAAGTTAAACAATTGAAAGGCAATGCTACCAAATACTAATTGAGTCTATGTAAACTTCTGATCCACTGGGAATGTGATGAAATAAATAAAAGCTTAAATAAATCATTCTCTCTACTATTATTCTGACATTTCACATTCTTAAAATAAAGTGGTGATCCTAACTGACCTAAAACAGGGAATTTTTACTAGGATTAAATGTCAGGAATTGTGAAAAACTGAGTTTAAATATATTTGGCTAAGGTGTATGTAAACTTCCGACTACAACTGTATACTGAGGTACAGTGACCCTGATGAGGGCGGTGGGTAGCCTAGCGGTTGAGAGCGTTGGGCCAGTAACTGAAAGGTGACTGGTTTGAATCCCCGAGCCTACAATGTGAAAAATCTGTCAAGGCACTTAAACCTAATTGCTCCTGTAAGAGTCTCTGGATAAGACTGTCTGCTAAATGACTAAAATGTAAATGTAATGTTTACGTTAGGGCTGGGCAGTTGTCCAGGCTGAGTGATGAGGTCCAGGCTGGTGGCCAGCAGTTTTTCCCCCAGGATGGAGGTGAGGTAGTGGGCCATGACATCCTGCTGAGTCGGGGTACAGTGGTTCTCCAGAGACAGGATCACTGGGTACGGAGACACCTGGCACAGAATAGTCTCTCTCAAGGGTCTGGCATGCCAGCAAGACACAAGATAACCATACCAGCGATGTGGTCCTGTGTGGCTCAGTTTGGGTTCAATTCTCATAGGAGTCACATTCACATACTAAAAAATATAATCACGTTTCACAGTAAATAGCCCATTGCCAAGCTCGCAGAATCAAAGAGGCCCATCTCCCCTACAGTGCATAACACCTCTATTAGTGATGGTAGCCAATGAATTAGAATGTGCACAACACACCAGGAGGTACAGTAGAACCTTGAGGCAATGTTCTGTTTCCATTACCGTCCTAGTGAGTGGGGGGTGTCCTAAAATGTACACCGTATGTGTTCTGTATCTGTGGTGTGGTACCTCGAAGGCATGTTGCTCGACAGTAGCGATGACGTCCTTGAACAGGATCTTGCTGGTCAGAGTGTGGCCGTGGTAGACCACAGGCTCTGCGCCAGGACCGTCCCAGCAGTCGATCTCCAGACAGCGGCAACCTCTCCGCAGTGCACTGGGGACACAGAGAGAGACGGATGGACGAGCACGCACACAAGACGATTACTAGGAGGAGACGAAGGAGGACATCTACAGTTTACCAGCGACATACAGAGAACATCTAATACAAGTCATAATATACCCAAACCCAATTTCTTTCACAGTTTATCACTCAGGCTGTTTTACAGGACATTAAAGTTAATTCTGCAGACCCGTCAAAATAATTCATGTTTTTTCGATTATAATTTTTTTCTCCATTTTGCGTTATTCAGTACCAAAACGTTGAATGATTAATGAGTTAATAACCATCAAACCAAAATGTACAGCAATATAAAAGCACAGAAACAAAAAGGAGTGGGACATTTGAATAGATTTCCTTCAGGCACACAGACTTGTCACCCTGAATGTAACAGAAGTTTGATTCATTCTTGGTCTTTATACTGATTCAACTCTCCCTTTCCTCCCTATGCTCATCTGACAGCACAGAGTCACCTCCCCTTTTTTATTTATTTTTATTTATTTAACCTTTATTTAACCAGGTAAGCCAGTTGAGAACAAGTTCTCATTTACAACTGCGACCTGGCCAAGATAAAGCAAAGCAGTGCGATAAAAACAACAACACAGAGTTACATATGGGGTAAAACAAAACATAAAGTCAAAAATACAACAGAAAATATATATACAGTGTGTGCAAATGTAGCAAGTTATGGAGGTAAGGCAATAAATAGGCGATAGTGCAAAATAATTACAATTAGTATTAACACTGGAATGATAGATGTGCAAGAGATTATGTGCAAATAGAGATACTGGGGTGCAAATGAGCAAACATAAATAACAATATGGGGATGAGGTAGTTGGGTGGGCTAATTTCAGATGGGCTGTGTACAGGTGCAGTGATCGGTAAGGTGCTCTGACAACTGATGCTTAAAGTTAGTGAGGGAGATAAGTGTCTCTTTTTGCAATTCGTTCCAGTCATTGGCAGTAGAGAACTGGAAGGAATGGCGGCCAAAGGAGGTGTTGGCTTTGGGGATGACCAGTGAGATATACCTGCTGGAGCGCATACTACGGGTGGGTGTTGCTATGGTGACCAATGAGCTAAGATAATGCGGGGATTTGCCTAGCAGTGATTTATAGATGGCCTGGAGCCAGTGGGTTTGGCGACAAATATGTAGTGAGGACCAGCCAACAAGAGTGTACAGGTCACAGTGGTGTGTAGTGTATGGGGCTTTGGAGACAAAACGGATGGCACTGTGATAGACTACATACAATTTGCTGAGTAGAGTGTTGGAGGCTATTTTGTAAATGACATCGCCGAAGTCAAGGATCAGTAGGATAGTCAGTTTTACGAGGGCATGTTTGGCAGCTTGAGTGAAGGAGGCTTTGTTGCGAAATAGGAAGCCAATTCTAGATTTAACTTTGGATTGGAGATTCTTAATGTGAGTCTGGAAGGAGAGTTTACAGTCTAACCAGACACCTAGGTATTTGTAGTTGTCCACATACTCTAGGTCAGACCCGCCGAGAGTAGTGATTCTAGTCGGGTGGGCGGGTGCCAGCAGCGTTCGATTGAAGAGCATGCATTTAGTTTTACTAGTGTTTAAGAGCAGTTGGAGGCTACTGAAGGAGTGTTGTATGGCATTGAAGCTCGTTTGGAGGTTTGTTAACACAGTGTCCAATGAAGGGCCAGATGTATACAAAATGGTGTCGTCTGCGTAGAGGTGGATCTGAGAGTCACCAGCAGCAAGAGCGACATCATTGATATACACGGAGAAAAGAGTCGGCCCAAGAATTGAACCCTGTGGCACCCCCATAGAGACTGCCATAGGTCCAGACAACAGACCCTCCGATTTGACACATTGAACTCTATCTGAGAAGTAGTTGGTGAACCAGGCGAGGCAGTCATTTGAGAAACCAAGGCTATTTAGTCTGCCAATAAGAATGCGGTGGTTGACAGAGTTGAAAGCCTTGGCCAGGTCGATGAAGATGGCTGCACAGTACTGTCTATTATCGATCGCGGTTATAACATCGTTTAGGACCTTGAGCGTGGCTAAAGTGCACCCATGACCAGCTCGGAAACCGGATTGCATAGCGGAGAAGGTACGGTGGGAATCGAAATGGTCGGTGATCTGTTTGTTAACTTGACTTTCAAAAACTTTCGAAAGGCAGGGCAGGATGGATATAGGTCTGTAACAGTTTGGATCTAGAGTGTCACCCCCTTTGAAGAGGGGGATGACCGCGGCAGCTTTCCAATCTCTGGGGATCTCAGACGTTACGAAAGAGAGGTTGAACAGGCTAGTAATAGGGATTGCGACAATTTCGGCGGCTAGTTTTAGAAAGAAAGGGTCCAGATTGTCTAGCCCAGATGATTTGTAGGGGTCAAGATTTTGCAGCTCTTTCAGAACATCAGCTGTCTGAATTTGTGTGAAGGAAAAGCGGGGGGGGCATGGGCAAGTTGCAGCGGAGGGTGCAGAGCTAGTGCCCGGGGTAGTGGTAGCCAGGTGGAAAGCATGGCCAGCCGTAGCAAAATGCTTGTTGAAATTCTCGATTATTGTAGATTTATCGGTGGTGATAGTGTTTCCTAGCCTCAGTGCAGTGGGCAGCTGGGAGGAAGTGCTCTTATTCTCCATGGACTTTACAGTGTCCCAAAACTTTTTGGAGTTAGTGCAACAGGATGCAAATTTCTGTTTGAAAAAGTTAGCCTTTGCTTTCCTAACTGCCTGTGTATATTGGTTCCTAACTTCCCTGAAAAGTTGCTTATCGCGGGGGCTATTTGATGCTAATGCAGTACGCCACAGGATGTTTTTGTGCTGGTCAAGGGCAGTCAAGTCTGAGGAGAACCAGGGGCTAGATCTGTTCTTAGTTCTGTATTTTTTGAATGGGGCATGTTTATTTAAGATTGAGAGGAAATTACTTTTAAAGAACAACCAGGCATCCTCTACTGACGGAATGAGATTTATATCCATCCAGGATACCTGGGCCAGGTCAATTAGGAAGGCCTGCTCGCTAAAGTGTTTTAGGGAGCGTTTGACAGTGACAGTGACAGATGAGGGGTGGTCGTTTGACCGCGGACCCATTACGGACGCAGGCAATAAGGCAGTGATCGCTGAGATCCTGGTTGAAGACAGCGGAGGTGTATTTAGAGGGTAAGTTAGTCAGGATGATATCTATGAGGGTACCCATGTTTACGGATTTAGGGTTGTACCTGGTAGGTTCGTTGATAATTTGTGTGAGATTGAGGGCATCTAGTTTGGATTGTAGGATGGCTGGGGTGTTAAGCATATCCCAATTTAGGTCACCAAGCAGTACGAACTCTGAGGATAAATGGGGGCAATCAATTCACATATGGTGTCCAGGGCACAGCTGGGGGCTGAGGGGGGTCTGTAGCAAGCGGCAACATTGAGAGACTTATTTCTGGAAAGGTGGATTTTTAGAAGTAGAAGCTCAAACTGTTTGGGCTCAGACCTGGATAGTATGATAGAGCTCTGCAGGCTCTCTCTACAGTAGATTGCAACTCCACCCCCTTTGGCAGTTCTATCTTGACGAAAAATGTTATAGTTGGGGTTGGAAATTTCAGAATTTTTGGTGGCCTTCCTAAGCCAGGATTCAGACACTGCTAGAACATCAGGGTTGGCGGAGTGTGCTAACGCAGTGAATAACTCAAACTTAGGAAGTAGACTTCTGATATTAACATGCAGAAAACCAAGGCTTTTACGGTTACAGAAGTCAACAAATGATAGTTCCTGGGGAGTAGGAGTGATACTGGGGGCTGCAGGGCCTGGGTTAGCCTCTACATCACCAGAGGAACAGAGGAGGAGTAGAATAAGGATAGCTGAGTAAACCAGGCCTCCCCTCCCCAGTCACCTCCCCTTTCAATAGCTGAGTAAACCAGGCCTCCCCTCCCCAGTCACCTCCCCTTTCATTAGCTGAGTAAACTAGGCCTCCCCTCCCCAGTCACCTCCCCTTTCAATAGCTGAGTAAACCAGGCCTCCCCTCCCCAGTCACCTCCCCTTTCAATAGCTGAGTAAACCAGGCCTCCCCACCAGACCTCCCCTCCCCAGTCATCTCCCCAGTCACCTCCCCTTTCATTAGCTGAGTAAACCAGGCCTCCCCCACCAGACCTCCCCTCCCCAGTCATCTCCCCAGTCACCTCCCCTTTCAATAGCTGAGTAAACCAGGCCTCCCCTCCCCAGTCACCTCCCCTTTCAATAGCTGAGTAAACCAGGCCTCCCCTCCCCAGTCACCTCCCCCTTTCAATAGCTGAGTAAACCAGGCCTCCCCCACTCCTCCCCAGTCCTCCCCAGTCACCTCCCCTTTCAATAGCTGAGTAAACCAGGCCTCCCCTCCCCAGTCACCTCCCCTTTCAATAGCTGAGTAAACCAGGCCTCCCCTCCCCAGTCACCTCCCCCTTTCATTAGCTGAGTAAACCAGGCCTCCCCCCAGACCTCCCCCAGTCATCTCCCAGTCACCTCCCCTTTCAATAGCTGAGTAAACCAGGCCTCCCCTCCCCAGTCACCTCCCCTTTCAATAGCTGAGTAAACCAGGCCTCCCCTCCCCAGTCACCTCCCCTTTCATTAGCTGAGTAAACCAGGCCTCCACAGACCTCCCCTCCCCAGTCACCTCCCCTTTCAATAGCTGAGTAAACCAGGCCTCCCCACCAGACCTCCCTCCCCAGTCATCTCCCCAGTCACCTCCCCTTTCATTAGCTGAGTAAACCAGGCCTCCCCACCAGACATCCCCCTCCCCAGTCATCTCCCCAGTCACCTCCCCCTTTCATTAGCTGGGTAAACCAGGCCTCCCCACCAGACCTCCCCTCCCCAGTCACCTCCCCTTTCATTAGCTGAGTAAACCAGGCCTCCCCCACCAGACCTCCCCTCCCCAGTCATCTCCCCAGTCACCTCCCCTTTCAATAGCTGAGTAAACCAGGCCTCCCCTCCCCAGTCTCCCCCACCAGACCTCCCCTCCCCAGTCATCTCCCCAGTCACCTCCCCTTTCATTAGCTGAGTAAACCAGGCCTCCCCCACCAGACCTCCCCTCCCCAGTCACCTCCCCCAGTCACCTCCCCTTTCAATAGCTGAGTAAACCAGGCCTCCTCCCCAGTCTCCCCCACCAGACCTCCCCTCCCCAGTCATCTCCCCAGTCACCTCCCCTTTCATTAGCTGAGTAAACCAGGCTCCCCACCAGACCTCCTCCCCAGTCACCTCCCCAGTCACCTCCCCTTTCAATAGCTGAGTAAACCAGGCCTCCCCTCCCCAGTCTCCCCCACCAGACCTCCCTCCCCAGTCATCTCCCCAGTCACCTCCCCTTTCATTAGCTGAGTAAACCAGGCTCCCCCACCAGGCCTCCTCCCCCAGTCTCCCCCACCAGACCTCCCCTCCCCAGTCATCTCCCCAGTCACCTCCCCTTTCATTAGCTGAGTAAACCAGCCCCCCCCACCAGACCTCCCCTCCCCAGTCATCTCCCCAGTCACCTCCCCTTTCATTAGCTGAGTAAACCAGGCCTCCCCTCCCCAGTCATCTCCCCAGTCACTCAATTAGTGGGCTTTACTACAGTATATTACAGACAAGGGGGTGACGTGGGCGCATCCCGAATTACACCCTAGTCTCTAAATAGTGCGCTACTTTTGACCAGAGCCCTCAAAAGTAGTGCACTATATAGGGAATAGGGTGCCATTTTGGAAGCAGACATTGTATTAGACAGGAGTGAAAGAGTACTCTATATATTATACACAGAGGAAAGACAGTATATTACAGGAGAGAGAGTACTCTACTGGTCTCAGAGGGCCAATAAGGCCCCAGTTCTGCTGCCATCAGACCCTTTCTCACTCAGTTCACCTCCATTGTCCTTTAGTGAGAGGATGCATTACTGAATATGAAGGAAAGACTGAGAGCAGACACTCTGGTTTGGGAGGAGAGGGTTTAAACTTTAAGAATGGCAGTGGATATACAACCAGCAGAAGCCATTCCTAACTAGTGTTATTACCTGACATAGGTAGTGTTTTTACCTGACATAGGTAGTGTTATTACCTTATTTTTTTGTCATTGGGAATCGAACCCACAACCCTGGCGTTGCAAACGCCATGCTCTACCAACTGAGCTACATCCCTGCCGGCCATTCCCTCCCCTACCCCGGACGACGCTGGGCCAATTGTGCCGCCACATGGGTCTCCCAGTCGCGGCCGGCTACGACAGAGCCTGGATTCGAACCAGGATCTCTAGTGGCACAGCCACAGCCACAGCCTTAGACCACTGCGCCACTCATTACCTGACAAATGTAGTGTTCTTACCTGACATAGGCGTCCAGGGTGCTCTTGCCGACCAGCTGGTCCCCAGTGAGGTAGGTATTGTGAGAAGAAGAGATGAAGTAGTGACAAAGAGGCTGGTCCATATCCTGGTACACAGACGTGTGTATCTGGTCAAACACTCTACAATCTTTAGACTCCATGTATCTGTAGAATCCCTCGAACGTCATGGTCCTGTTCTCTTTAGCTGCCAGGGATACACAGAGGTTGGGTTAAAAGCCATCAACAACAAACAAACAAACGCATCACTCAGTCGGATGTGCTACTTTACTTGCGTGAGTAGTTCAGTTGGTAGAGCATGGCGTTTGCAACGCCAGGGTTGTGGGTTCGATTCCCACGTGGGGGGGGCCAGTATGAAAAATGTATGCACTCACTAACTGCAAGTCGCTCTGGATAAGAGCGTCTGCTAAATGACTAAAATGTTTTTTTTTTAAACGAGAGAAGGGAGTATTTCACAATTGAGAAAGAGTCTTCGTGTGCTTGTCTACTGATGAGCTTGACTTTCTTTGTATTAGTCGATGTCTCATCTTGTCAGACTGAGGCCTCTATGCCTGAGCAGAGCATGTTGTCGCAGGGTGGCATTTCCATTGTGCTGTTTGTATAGCGGCAGGAGATGCTAAAAAAAGACTTGTGTCCGTTCTAATTTAAAACAAGCCGTGTCATCACGTGACTCAGCTGAGGCTAACAAATGCCTGGAGGGGGACAGTCATACATAACTACTGTACTGTAACCATACAAGGAAGTGAACAAGGAAACCTAATTAATTGTGCATCATGATAGGACAGAACAGTACCAAGTCCTGCCCCCCTGCCCCTTCACTCACCTGTCTCCTCAATCTCGTATCTGTCAATCAAGCCCTCCGCTGTCTCCTGATTGGCTGCTGCCTCCATCTGCTCCATGTGTAGGAACCTGAGGAGGGCGGAGGCGGCCAGAGTATTCCCTCCGGAGGAGGAGGAGTAGCATTGGTAGATGTTCTGGATCTCTGACCTTCTGGAGGTGAGGGCTTTGCTCTTCTTCATTCTCCCCCAGTAGGCAGAGCCCTCAGGCCCCGTGACCCAGGTCTCACCCTGGCCCCTGTGGAAACTTTATTGTGTTTTAATCCTCAATGGTTTTTAATGTGTGGTATTGTTGTAGTCACATGGCTCAGGTAACTTGTTTTTTAAAATTGTCAAATACAATTCATTCCTTCTTTAAGACACAGTCACCATGGGCCCACTGGGACATAGAAGGGACTCATAGTTTACAGTTGATAATAGTTTACAGTTGATAATAGTTTACAGTTGATAATAGTTTACAGTTTATAATAGTTTACAGTTTATAATAGTTTACAGTTTATACTAGTTTACAGTTTATAATAGTTTACAGTTTATAATAGTTTACAGTTTATAATAGTTTACAGTTTATACTAGTTTACAGTTTATAATAGTTTACAGTTGATAATAGTTTACAGTTTATAATACTCATACTGTAGTTGACATAATCCTAGATCCTAAGGCTTTATCAAACTCTGATGACGACTAATGTACTGTGTCTCTGTTCTATGGAAGTGCTTGAATGCTCATTGGGAATGGCATTGTTAGCAGCACTGACTGTGACACATAGACAGATATGCTGGTTCAAAGGAACATGAAAAAGACAGGTGCCTCTATCGAGTCCACTGACTCCAAAGTGGCACTCTTTTTTCAATGACATTGACCTGAAAATGTAATGCTGTGGCACCAATCAAATGTAGGCCGACTGTTAATAATACACAGGGATTAGCTGTGATGAAGTGTCACTCTTCCGGGTGCAGATGTAACATTTACCTTTAGCTGAGTGCTAGGATGTTATTTGTCTCTCCTCCACCGACTCAGAAGAGGGGGATGACAGGGAATCGGGGGTGCTTGTTCTCAGAGAGGAATGCTTCCCATCTCTCTCTTTCCTCAGACACGCAGGGGAGAACAGCCTGGGTGACTCCTCCTGTCTCTCTCTCTCTTTCTCTCTCTCCTGTTTCCCTCTGTTCGGCAGCCCTTCAACATTTCAAACACATGCCTTACATACTGTTGTCTCGGCTCACCGTGTGCTGCTCAGTGTGCTAGCATTGCCTCCCACTGTAGTCTCCTGCTGGGGATGTCATCGCCTCAGTGTGCTATAGCCTACAAACCCCGCCAGCACTGACACTGGTGTCATTCACTTTTCATAACTCTGTATTCCACCACAGTTCCCCTCAGATTGTTTCATGTCTGTACGTGGCAAGTAGCATCTACTGTTGTGAAAGTATGGTTAGTAGTATCTACTGTTGTGAGTATGGTTAGGGATAACATGCAGTACAACCTACCTTATACTGATTCCTGTGGTTTAGTAGCATGAAGCACAGCCAGAAAACTGCTCAACTAAGCTGGCAATGGAACACTAATGGAATGTTTGGAACTGTTGCTGCCCTGGTGCTTGAGAAATGTGTTCGCATTCTGTGTTCCAATTCTATGGTTTTCATTGTGATGTAAAAGAACATGACATTCCTTTACAATAGACCTTGGCTAAGTCGATTATGTCACAATGGGGGGCTGTCCTCTCTCTTCTTTCACAGAGATCAGAGATACTTTTCCTTGACGGCTTCCAATAGTTTGGATTTCTTTGAACTTTTTGGCAAACTCATTAAATCAACTTTTCTTTTTCGTTGCACGACACAAAACCACTCCCAATTTTTTGTTTTTCCCTTTCCCGTTGTGTGTAAATCATGTTTGGACAGAGCTTATTGAACACACTAGACTAGCCCACCTGTAAACTGGACTTCTGCAATGACAAATGACTCAACTCTCTCAGTGTGTGGCTGGCTGTGAGAGTGCTGTGTGAAGAGCCACACCCAGATGTGGAGGTGTGGATGGGTCACTGAACTGGTCACGTATGATAGATATCCCATTATACAATATGTAGATACTAGTCATCACCTATCAAACATACTGAAACCATTTACGTTCCATGTATTTCATTCCAGCTATTGCAATGAGCCCATCCTCCTATAGCTCCTCCCAAACGGCACCCTATTCCCTATATAGTGCACTACTTTTGAGGTTAATATGGAGAATAGTTTTTAATATAGTATTTTAAAGAGCAGGTTGGCATTTATTGTCACGAATCTTGCCCTGGAGGCAGCTGTGCAGAGTGGTCACTAGCTGGCACAGCCACAAAGTCATAAAATCAGATTTTAAACCTCTGTTACAGGTCTGAGGCATAAAACCAAGAAAACAGATCATGTGTTCCTGTAAAACAGGATAAATAATGAGACAGAGAAAAGTTGTCTTGTGTCCAGAAATCTGAAGAAGTGAGGTCACGATCACTGTAAAAAGGTCACCAACCAGCAGATCTACTGGCGCCACCTAGTGGTACCAACACATATCAGTGCATGTCAGTGCAGAAAGCTTGGAGGACTTCCAAAAAAAGCAAAAGTAATGGTTATGACTAAATAAATATATTTTTAATCGTACAAATAAAAAACTCCTCACTAAATCCTAATCTTAACCCTAACCTTAACCACACTGCTAACCCTAATGCCAAACCCTAATCTTTAAATTAAGACCAAAAAAACCATTTTCGTTTTCATTAATTGTTACAATATAGGCAATTTCGACTTTGCAGCTGGCCCACCTAGCGGAAATCGCTCAGTTCTGCTTCCAGGACAAGATTCATGACAATAAACGTCAACCTACTTTTAAAGATGAGAGGAAATTGCCCTCATAAAACATGAAGCCATTCATTTCTTTCCCTATAAATGCTGAATGAGTTCATTATTAAACACGTACAGTGGCCCAGATAGAACACATGGAGCTGGCGACACTCTCAATCACATACCTCAGAGACAGTGGGTCAGTGCAAACAGTGGTGGTCTACAAGGTGGGGGTTAGACAGTCCTCTACTCTACTATTATCCAATAGGATTGACCTGCGCTAGCTTTATCACCAGACTAGAGACTGAGCTGTCTGTAAGCACAAAAGGATCAAACCTGCTTTGCTGTAGAAACACTTCATAAACTCCAACACTGCGCCACGGAGAGTTGTGCTGTTATAAAACTATAAACCACACACACACACACACACACACACACACACACACACACACACGCACACGCACGCACACGCACACGCACACGCACACACACACACACACACACACACACACACACACACACACAGTCTGTAATCCATAGATCAAAGACTTCATTTAATAGGACACAATTTTACGTTGGCGTTGAGGAGAGAAAGAGAGAGTGTGTGTGTGTGTGCATGTATGTGTGTGTGTGTGTGTGTGTGTGTGTGTGTGTGTGTGTGTGTGTGTGTGTGTGTGTGTGTGTGCATGTGTGTGTGTGTGCGTGTGTGTGTGTGTGTGTGTGTGTGTGTGTGTGTGTGTGTGTGTGTGTGTGTGTGTGTGTGTGTGTGTGTGTGTGTGTGTGTGTGCATGTGTGTGTGTGTGCGTGTGTGTGTGTGTGTGTGTGTGAGTGTGTGTGTGTGTGTGTGTGTGTGTGTGGGTGGGTGGGGGGGGCATTGCTGGATATAAATACTTGATGAATATAGAGCATCTTTAGATACATGTACAGTCCATCATCTCCTCTCCTGCTCTCAGATTTACAATCTAGGAGACACCAAAACATTCAGACATAGCAAGGACATCGTCTACTTGTCGAGAAGGGGTGTGTGTGTGTGTGTGTGTGTGTGTGTGTGTGTGTGTGTGTGTGTGTGTGTGTGTGTGTGTGTGTGTGCGAGCATGTGTTTGTGTGTGTGTGTGTCTGCGTGCATGCATGCGTGCGTGTGTGTGTGTATGTCTGCGTGCGTGCGTGTGTGTGTGTGTGTGTCTGCGTGCGTGTGTGTGTGTGTGTGGGTCTGCGTGCGTGCATGTGTGTGTATGTCTTCGTGCGTGTGTGCGTGTGTGTGTGTGTGTGTGTGTGTGTCTGCGTGCGTGTGTGCGTGCGTGCGTGTGTGTGTGTGTGTGTCTGCGTGCGTGTGTGTGTGTTGGGGTACTTATAAATGGGTGGGGAAGGACAGCATTTCAACACCTCACTGCCCTGTTGGGAATCAGAGGCTATGTACAACAGAAGGGCACATAAGGATACCGACGAAGCCTAATGATGACAAAGTGCTAAAACGCAGGAGTTAATGTGCCAGAGTAAAGAGGAGAGCCATATAAATGACGCAATTAAAGTGAAACTTAATTTGAGCAAGCTAAAGCTATAAGGCGTGAAATACTTTTCTTATCTGTTTAATGGGATGCTGTCTGATGGTGAAAATATTGGAGAGAGAGAGATGAGACGCAGAATATATATTAAATAGAGGTATCGATGACTTCCAATTATTTTTGATGTGAAGTGAATGCTGAAATGCAACCACTATACTCACATGTGATTCATATGCATCAGTTTATATGCATCAGTTTCTATGCATCAGTTTCTATGCATTAGTTTCTATGCATTAGTTTCTATGCATTAGTTTCTATGCATTAGTTTCTATGCATTAGTTTCTATGCATCAGTTTCTATGCATTAGTTTCTATGCATCGATTCCAATGCATTAGTTTCTTAACCTTGTGTTTTGACGCTAACCTGACAAAAATAGCTCTGTTCTAAAGTAGCGTTCGAAACAGTTTTTGTTCATTAGAAGTTGAAAAAGTGATGCAAATTATACACTATTAGTGTACGTCTGGAAAAGTGAGCTCCTTGAATCATTTTTCTAATTTGCAGATCAGGAAAACTGTGAAACTCAATTAATGAATGCATTATTGAATTAGTCTGTATTTGTGCTTTAACCAGCTCCTTCAAAGAGGAACCTCGACTGAACCTTTCCCGTCAGTGAGCAGTGACACACACATCCATTCAACTTTGAAATATTTAATAAACGCTATATTAATCGTTCTATGGACTGGCTTTATTTAATTAGTTTGTCTTCTCCTGGACTACAACCTCAACTGTCACTGTTAGTTAAAACCCTCCCGCAATATTAAGCTGATCCATCCCCCCAAAAAAAGAGAAAAAAATAAAAAAAATAAAAAAATAAAAAAATTCCCGGGGTCCTAGGGTCAAAATGACCCGCCACTGCTTTAAAGAAAGTCTCACTGCCTCCTTCTCACAAATGATCCAAAAAATATAAAAATTTAATAAAGTTGGTTCAACACAGTGGCGGGTCATTTTGACCCTAGGACAACGGGAGGGTTTTAACACTGTATTACACTTTTCTTTGTTATTTTATAAACTATTACATTTTAATCAAAGATATGTATTTCAAGTATCCTGAATGAATACAGTTTTTTGTTCAGCTGGGTTTCTTTCTGTGTGATTTGGGATCATCACGTCGCTTCGAGGGCATACCACTCTCTCTCTCTCTGTCTGAGTTGACATAGATGTCAAAACACGCGTGAAGGAGGAGCCTATCGTTGTTAATGAGTCAAACACAGACCTATGCCGAGGACAGACCTTGTCTTTTGTCTTTATTTTTATTTATTTTTTAAAGCAGCCATGGAAACAGCCTGGTCCGACGTGATACGACATGAGTCCTGAAGCTGCCATGTCCCTGTAGGTTGAGGATGTGGTCCTCTGTAGCTCAGCTGGTAGAGCACGGCGCTTGTAACGCCAAGGTAGTGGGTTCGATCCCCGGGACCACCCATACACAAAAAATGTATGCACGTGTGACTGTAAGTCGCTTTGAATAAAAGCGTCTGCTAAATGGCATATTATTATATTTTAGGATGGGAAGGTTAAGAAAACGTAATAATTCCATGCGGAAGCGTTAGAACATAAAATAATTCATGGGACCAGCGCCGTTGTTGGATTCTACTGGAACAGCAGTGAAAACGTGACCAGCGGTCGGGAAATGCAGCAATATTATTTTTTTAAACATCTAAATGAATAGAATGACGGTAAAGCAGTTACACTATACAGTATATACAAAAGTATGTGGACACCCCTTCACATTTGTGGATTTGGCTATTTCAGCCAGATCAGTTACACTATACACTATATACAGAAATATGTGGACACCCCTTCAAATTTGTGGATTTGGCTATTTCAGCCAGATTCGTTGCTGACAGTTGTGTGAAATCGAGCACACTGCCATGCATTCTCCATAGACAAACATTGTCTGCTACTGTAAATGACTGAAATGTAAATTAAATGAATCACGCTTCACCATCTGGCAGACTAATCTGGATTTGGCGGTTGCCAGGACAACGCTACCTATCCCAATGCCAACTGTAAAGTTTGGTGGAGGAGGAATAATGGTCTAGGGGTGTTTTTCATGGTTCAGGCTAGGCCCCTTAGTTCCAGTGAAGGGAAATCTTAATGCTACAGCATACAATGACATTCTAGACGATTCTGTGCTTCCAACTTTGTGGCAACAGTTTGGGGAAGGCTCTTTCCTGTTTCAGAATGACAATGCCCCCGTGCACAAAGCGAGGTCCGTACAAAAATGGTTTGTCGAGATCGGTATGGAAGAACTTGATTGGACTGCACAGAGCCCTGACCTCAACCCCATTGAACACCTTTGGGATGAATTTGAACGCTGACTGCGAGCCAGGCCTAATCTCCCAACATCACTTATGCTCTTGTGGCTGAATGGAAGCAAGTCCCTGCAGCAATGTTCTGACATCTAGAGGAAAGCCTTCCCAGAAGAGTGGAGGCTGTTATAGCAGCAAAGGGGGGACCAACACCATGTGCCCATGATTTTGGAATGAGATGTTCGACGAGCAGGTGTCCAAATGTTTTTTGGTCATGTAGTGTTTGTTATGTGTTCGCTGAGTAGTTAGCTGACATTTACTACGATTGTGTTTATTTTTCACTTTGATGGTATAACAGCTGTCCATCGAAGACCAGAAGACTGGTCTCGGCACCAGTGTAACAGATGTGATCGTACTTCGTAACTCTCTTTCATTGTGTTTTTAAAGAAAGGACTGTCCACCAATGGTCCCAGTTGATCTGTAGTTTATTCTGACGACACAAGGAAGCCCATTAGATGGTAATTAGTCTATTAGCATGGAAATAACTATGAATTAGCAGGGCTAATGTGATTATTACAATTAGAGCATGCTCGCTAACTCACTCTTACAGCAATAACATACAGTACAAAAGCACATCTATATATACATCAGGACATGTACACAGCGAACTCGTACACATTGTAAATATAAAAGTAGAATACAGTATTTCAGAACTTGACCTAACGCTTACATGTCAATATCAGACTGGTTAGAATTGACATTCGCGATCTCCCCCATCTGCAAGCATGACCAATTGATATGTAAATTAAACCAACCAATAGGGATAAATACAAATGTAATACATATTTCTGCAGTGTCAAGTGGAAACAAAACCAACCCTGTTACATTGGCAAACTTTCTGTGCGGCTACCACTCACTCCCAGTCATTCAGAATGCGGAAGCTGGTCCCTTGTTGAATAGAGGCACAAAGAGTTCTGGGATATTAGAATCCTCTTGTCTTGACCTGTAAATGTTGAACCTAGCCTGTAGTGCAGTACAAGATCTGGGGAAAACACACTTTTCACTTCAAATTGAACAGACTTTTGTTAAGTTGTATTCGGTTGTAAGGTCATGAACAATGTAAAAAAGACACCCTTCTTTTTCCAAAATGGAGTAATTTTATTATGAAAAATATTACATTTCATCAGTAAAATGTATGCATGCATGACTGTAAATCCCGTTGGATAAAAGCGTCTGCTAAATGGTATATATTCGATTATCAGAGTAGTGACAGAGTGACAGAAGAGACCTTATTAGGTCCATAGAGATTTGGTTTATCTGAAGTAAACTGTAACTGCCTAAGCCCCTTACAGTGGGGGAAAAAAGTATTTAGTCAGCCACCAATTGTGCAAGTTCTCCCACTTAAAAAGATGAGAGAGGCCTGTAATTTTCATCATAGGTACACGTCAACTATGACAGACAAATTGAGAAAAAAAATCCAGAAAATCACATTGTAGGATTTTTAATGAATTTATTTGCAAATTATGGTGGAAAATAAGTATTTGGTCAGCTACAAACAAGCAAGATTTCTGGCTCTCACAGACCTGTAACTTCTTCTTTAAGAGGCTCCTCTGTCCTCCACTCGTTACCTGTATTAATGGCACCTGTTTGAACTTGTTATCAGTATAAAAGACACCTGTCCACAACCTCAAACAGTCACACTCCAAACTCCACTATGGCCAAGACCAAAGAGCTGTCAAAGGACACCAGAAACAAAATTGTAGACCTGCACCAGGCTGGGAAGACTGAATCTGCAATAGGTAAGCAGCTTGGTTTGAAGAAATCAACTGTGGGAGAAATTATTAGGAAATGGAAGACATACAAGACCACTGATAATCTCCCTCGATCTGGGGCTCCACGCAAGATCTCACCCCGTGGGGTCAAAATGATCACAAGAACGGTGAGCAAAAATCCCAGAACCACACGGGGGGACCTAGTGAATGACCTGCAGAGAGCTGGGACCAAAGTAACAAAGCCTACCATCAGTAACACACTACGCCGCCAGGGACTCAGATCCTGCAGTGCCAGACATGTCCCCCTGCTTAAGCCATTACATGTCCAGGCCCGTCTGAAGTTTGCTAGAGTGCATTTGGATGATCCAGAAGAGGATTGGGAGAATGTCATATGGTCAGATGAAACCAAAATATAACTTTTTGGTAAAAACTCAACTCGTCGTGTTTGGAGGACAAAGAATGCTGAGTTGCATCCAAAGAACACCATACCTACTGTGAAGCATGGGGGTGGAAACATCATGCTTTGGGGCTGTTTTTCTGCAAAGGGACCAGGACGACTGATCCGTGTAAAGGAAAGAATGAATGGGGCCATGTATCGTGAGATTTTGAGTGAAAACCTCCTTCCATCAGCAAGGGCATTGAAGATGAAACGTGGCTGGGTCTTTCAGCATGACAATGATCCCAAACACACCGCCCGGGCAACGAAGGAGTGGCTTCGTAAGAAGCATTTCAAGGTCCTGGAGTGGCCTAGCCAGTCTCCAGATCTCAACCCCATAGAAAATCTTTGGAAGGAGTTGAAAGTCTGTGTTGCCCAGCGACAGCCGCAAAACATCACTGCTCTAGAGGAGATCTGCATGGAGGAATGGGCCAAAATACCAGCAACAGTGTGTGAAAACCTTGTGAAGACTTACAGAAAACGTTTGACCTGTGTCATTGCCAACAAAGGGTATATAACAAAGTATTGAGAAACTTTTGTTATTGACCAAATACTTATTTTCCACCATAATTTGCAAATAAATTCATTAAAAATCCTACAATTTGATTTTCTGGAGAAAAAAAATCTCATTTTGTCTGTCATAGTTGACATGTACCTATGATGAAAATTACAGGCCTCTCTCATCTTTTTAAGTGGGAGAACTTGCACAATTGGTGGCTGACTGAATACTTTTTTCCCCCACTGTATGTGCCAAGAATGAACAAGCCACTGTGATAGAAGGCGATGCCGGTAAGAACCATGAATAAGCCTGAGTCTAAACATCCTTGTATTCTTAAATAAAAAACATCCAATAAACTTAGCCTGCTGCCTTTGGCACAAAAGCTTAAAATATGCAAATGTATATTAATCAGACTCAATTTGGGCAGTTGTTATTTACTTACTCTGAGTGGGCCTGTTGGGCTTTACAATAACAAGCAGACGCACGTACGCTTACACACACACACACACACATACACACACACACACACACACACACACACACACACACAGATACACCAGTCCTCCTCATCTCTGTCAGGTGTGCAGATTGTGTGCGATATGTCACAGCCCTGCCAGATGTTGCCAAGCAACTAATTAATTAGTCCAGTCTATTGAGTGTGTGTGTGACAGGTAGTCCTAGGCTTGTTGATCATGTGACAGGAGGTGATCAGTGACAGGAGTCTGGGCTCGTGAAAAAAGAAGTCTGGGCTCGTTGATAGTGACGGGTAGTCCTGGGCTCGTTGATCATGTGTTCGGAGGTAGTCCTGGGCTCGTTGATCATGTGACAGGTAGTCCTGGGCTCGTTGATCATGTGACAGGTAGTCCTTACAGGTGATCATGTGACAGGTAGTCCTGGGCTCGTTGATCATGTGACAGGTAGTCCTTACAGGTGATCATGTGACAGGTAGTCCTGGGCTCGTTGATCACGTGACAGGTAGTCCTTACAGGTGATCATGTGACAGATAGTCCTGGGCTCGTTGATCATGTGACAGGTAGTCCTTACAGGTGATCATGTGACAGGTAGTCCTGGGCTCGTTGATCATGTGACAGGTAGTCCTTACAGGTGATCATGTGACAGGTAGTCCTGGGCTCGTTGATCATTACCTCCCAACGCTCTCTGGGGATGCTCTATGTCTCTGATTGAACCACGTTGGGGAAGAAGAAGAAGAAGAAGAAAGTTTCAGTCCCACTGGATTTAAGAGACGTAGAGCTGGGTACAAATATTATATGGGGTTCTGGATCTGGTTTTGGTTTTGGTTCTGGTTCTGGTTCTGGTTCTGGATCTGGATCTGGATCTGGTCCTGGATCTGGTTCTGGATCTGGTTCTGGATCTGGATCTCCTTCTTCTTCTTCTTCTTCTTGACTAACACTTCAGATTGAACCTCACAAGCCTTTTCTCCTTCCTTCCTCCTACAGTATCTGCAGAGCCTTTTTGACAGGCTGTCAGGCCACATGAGAACAGTGGTGCCTGTTTCACCCTAACTTCCAATGTCCTGACTGTAAATGGCTGCCTGGCGGTGGTTTGGTTTGACGATGTAGGTTAGTCCTGGGTAAATTAGGAGGATGGAGATGGAGTCATGTGAACCATGATAAAAGCTAAATGGTCCAATTTTCCTGTCGTGCCACACACACACACACTCACACACACTCACAGGCCAGCGAGCGTACTACACATCCCACACACACACACACACACACAGTCGCCTTGGCAGCGAGGCTGAAAGACATCAATTAATTTGCCCTGGCACTTACGAGGCAGGGATATGAGCACGGACAGGAAATGGATTGACAAAGCAGCACATAGACTGGGAAAGACGGCATGTGATTTCTGAAGATCACTACAATGGCTGCCTGTGACCGAAAAATGGCTGCGGCAGAACTTTTTGGATGTGTATTTCACCTTTAAATGGGTAAATGTTTGGCTGATCATTACAAACCCTGTAAATATTACACAACACATTGAGATTGGGTCATGGTTGGGAAACACTGATGATGTCACCTATCTGTCTCAGAGTGCTCTTATCAACAGCATCATAGAGGGAACTCTTTATATTTCAACAGGCAAGCTACATGCATCAGTTAGCAGAGAGTTTCTCTGTGATACTGTAGATGTCATAGATTTAAATCTTTTTTTCTCTCTTATGTTGAGCTCAGTCTCAGTAGCAGCTTAACACCCATGCCTTGTCCGCTGCTGGTATTAAAATTATTCACAGATTTTCCTTGGCTGGGTTGTATAGTGTTTTATCTAATCTAATCACTGTTTGGCTGTCTGACTCAAAACTAAGTCAGAGCCAGAAAATAGAGATTGTTCATAATTGGGCCAAGAAGGCTGGCCTGCTATTGTTGCTACTGTGTGATTCAAACAGATGGTCTTTTGATCTCTCTATATAGAGATGTTAATTAAATGTAGAAAAATAATATTACTCATTGATCAATGGCACATAGATAGGTAACTCCCCAAATAAAGGAAACACTTGAGTAAATGGGCGATACAAAGTATATCGAAAACGAGTGCTTCCACACAGGTGTGGTTCCTGAGTTAATTAAGCAAATGTAACATGTACGCTAGGAGTCAGGAAGCAGGTGCAGAAGTTGAGTTTAATAATGAGACTAAGCAGATAAACAAAACAGGAGAAGCGTACTGAACGTGAACAAAACCAATACCGACTGAGGGTACTGAGGGCTAAATAAAGGGGAAGAAATCAAGGTGATGATAAAGTCCTGGTGTGCATAACGATGGGGAGCAGGTGTGCATAGCGATGGTTGCCAGGTGTGCATAGCGAATGGTTGCCAGTTGTGCGTAACGATGGTTTCCAGGTGTGCGTAATGATGGTTGCCAGGTGTGCGTAATGTGGGTTGCCAGGACCTGTGGTTAGTAGACCGGCAACGTCAAGCGCCGGAGAGAGGGAATGGGAGTAGGCGTAATATCCCATCATGCTTAGGGGTTCCGTGGTTGCCATGGCACCGTGAGATCGCCTAGGCAGAGAGCTCCTGTACATTTGTAAATATTTTATAGTTTTAACTGTTTTTAAATTGCATTTTTTTGCAACTGTTTTTGTTTTTGATAGGGAAAGAGAGGGTTCACCTAAAATATCTGGTGGTAACCCATGGAGTTGTAGGGCTTGGCCAGCTGGCGCTAACTATTTGAATAATGCATCAACACAGCACCGGCTTTTCACCTGCACCGGTGCCTGAAAGGAGGTTGAAAGCAGTGTGCAGGGATGAGAGACTTCGAGCTCGTCCGTAGGAGACTGTTCCGGATACTACCAAGGTGTGGTAGGTCTTTTCTGGCGCTTTTACACTTTCGGGAGTTGACGATCCAGCCTACCTATAGAGATCAGCTGAACGTCGTAGATGTCAAAGTGCCTGATGAAGAGCTTCTATGGCCTGACTGACATTTCTCCCCGGCTGTGGGCCTACTGTCTATTCAACTGCCTGTCCATACTACCACAACGCCAAATCATTTTACATTTACGTCATTTAGCAGACGCTCTTATCCAGAGCGACTTACAGTTAGTGAGTGCATACATTATATTTTTTAGATTTTTCATACTGGCCCCCCCCCGTGGGAATCAAACCCGCAACCCTGGCGTTGCAAACACCATGCTCTACCAACTGAGCTACATCCCTGCCGGCCATTCCCTCCCCTACCCTGGACGACACTGGGCCAATTGTGCGCCGTCCCGTGGGTCTCCCGGTCACGGCCGGCTACGACAGAGCATGGATTCGAACCAGGATCTCTAGTGGCACAGCTAGCACTGCGATGCAGAGCCTTAAACCACTGCGCCACTCGGGAGTTGCCTCGGGAATCATCTGAAGCTGTGGAAGCCGATCGCCCAAGACTCATCTGTTTTGGTGTTTCCCTGTTCCTATTCCTTGTTGTGTCATACATTCCTATAGTACAACAACAACAACAACAACAACTACAACAACAACGTATTTAAAGATCCCTTTTCTTAATTACTGGTATGTTACAGAAGTTTATTCAGCAGTCTCTGCACTTCCCTCAGATTAACTTTAAATGGGTTCAGGGGAATCATGGCTTTCCTCTTCATAAACTCTTGATAGGACCCTAAAGAGGTGGTTTACGTTTAGAAGACCAGTAAATACAGTCATTATGAACACAACATCATTATCTCCGCTGGCCAGCTGGCGATAAACTCAACCAATGTGAGGGGGGGGAGGAGACACAAAGTAGAGAGGGAAAGAGAGAGATAGAAGGGAGGGAGAAAGAGGGGGGACAGATTTGGGGATGCCTCTACCTCTGTCTCCTCACCATGTCTGCCACACCCCGGTGACCATGGTGATGCCACAGGAGATAAATATCAGAGCGGCTCCGCCAGTATTCTCTCTCTCTCTCTCTCTCTCTCTCTCTCTCTCTCTCTCTGTCTCTCCCTCTCTCTGTCTCTCTCTCTCTCTCTCTCTCTCTCTGCGTTACTGTCCCCAGAGTTCAGGCATTATCACTACCTCTCTGCCTGCCGCAGCTGTCTGACATCAGGCTTCTATGGACCGATGAATACCAAATGATCCTACAGCAGAAAACAGGGATTCACAGTCTTACTGCCTCACTCTCACACATCCATTAGTCTGTCTCTCACTCTCACATTGCCATTGGTCTGTCTCTCACGCTCACACAGCCATTAGACTGCCTTTTAATCTCACACAGGTAGAGTTATTCAAGGTATTAAAGGTATTAAAGGTATTAAAGGTATTAAAAGTATTAAAGGTATTAAAGGTATTAAAGGTATTAAAGGTATTAGAGGTATTAGAGGTATTCAAGTTATTCAAGGTATTCAAGGTATTCAAGGTATTAGAGGTATTCAAGGTATTCAAGTTATTCAAGTTATTCAAGGTATTTGAGGTATTCGAGGTATTAAAGGTATTTGAGGTATACAAGTTATTCAAGGTATTCAAGGTATTCAAGGTATTAAAGGTATTAGAGGTATTCAAGGTATTCAAGGTATTAGAGTTATTCAAGTTATTCAAGGTATTTGAGGTATTCGAGGTATTAAAGGTATTTGAGGTATTCAAGTTATTCAAGGTATTCAAGGTATTCAAGGTATTAAAGGTATTAGAGGTATTCAAGGTATTCGAGTTATTCAAGTTATTCAAGGTATTTGAGGTATTCGAGGTATTAAAGGTATTTGAGGTATACAAGTTATTCAAGGTATTCAAGGTATTCAAGGTATTAAAGGTATTAGAGGTATTCAAGGTATTCAAGGTATTAGAGTTATTCAAGTTATTCAAGGTATTTGAGGTATTCGAGGTATTAAAGGTATTTGAGGTATTCAAGTTATTCAAGGTATTCAAGGTATTCAAGGTATTAAAGGTATTAGAGGTATTCAAGGTATTCGAGTTATTCAAGTTATTCAAGGTATTTGAGGTATTCGAGGTATTAAAGGTATTTGAGGTATTCAAGTTATTCAAGGTATTCAAGGTATTAAAGGTATTAGAGGTATTCAAGGTATTCAAGGTATTAGAGTTATTCGAGTTATTCAAGGTATTTGAGGTATTCAAGTTATTTGAGGTATTCAAGGTATTAGAGGTATTAAAGGTATTTGAGGTATTAGAGGTATTAAAGGTATTCAAAGTATTAGAGGTATTAGAGATATTAAAAGTATTAGAGGTATTCAAGGTATTAGAGGTATTAAAGGTATTCGAGGTATTTGAGGTATTCAAGATATTTGACTAACTAAACAACAAATAAAGGCATAGAGCTGAGAGCAAAACATGCGTGCAATATTACATTTTCATTTGAGAGATACAGCATTATGCACCAATACCATGCATGCAGCTTTTATCCAATACCCAATAGACAGGCTGGTCATATAGTACTGTATGACATCACACATACCATTCACTTGTCATCCCTCCCCAGCTCAGCTCCTACCTGGTTTATAAAGGCCAGCAGCTTTCCCTTTAGAAGTCTCTCTCTCTCTCCCTTTAGAAGTCTACCTTTCTGCTGAGTCATCAGCCGCAGTGGACGCATGCCAGCCAGCCAGCCGACAAAACACTGATTAATTGTTTTCCCTGCAAAGAGAAAGAGAGGAAGAGAGAGAGAGAGAGAGAGAGAGAGAAAGAGAGAGAGAGGGAGGGATAGAGAGAGAGAGAGGGATAGAGAGAGAAGGGGGGGCAGAGAGAGAGAGAGAACGAGAGACAGTAGAGATTTGAGGAGGGAAAGGAATGAAAATATCTTTATCTGCAAGCTCTAACATGTCTAACACATCTTGATATTTAGAAACAGCGTACAAAGAATTTGCCATGGGGAGACAGAAAAACAACTGCTTAGGGGTTAGGTGAATGTGGGACGGGAGGCTGGCTGTGTTTTATACCCATGTGGGTGGGTGGGGGACGAGACGGGAGGCTGGCTGTGTTTTATATCTATGTGGGTGGGTGGGGGACGAGACGGGAGGCTGGCTGTGTTTTACATCCATGTGGGTGGGTGGGGGACAAGACGGGAGGCTGGCTGTGTTTTATATCTATGTGGGTGGGTGGGGGGACAAGACGGGAGGCTGGCTGTGTTTTATACCCATGTGGGTGGGTGGGGGACAAGACGGGAGGCTGGCTGTGTTTTATACCTATGTGGGTGGGTGGGGGACAAGACGGGAGGCTGGCTGTGTTTTATACCCATGTGGGTGGGTGGGGGACGAGACGGGAGGCTGGCTGTGTTTTATATCTATGTGGGTGGGTGGGGGACAAGACGGGAGGCTGGCTGTGTTTTATATCTATGTGGGTGGGTGGGGGACGAGACGGGAGGCTGGCTGTGTTTTATATCTATGTGGGTGGGTGGGGGACAAGACGGGAGGCTGGCTGTGTTTTATATCTATGTGGGTGGGTGGGGGACGAGACGGGAGGCTGGCTGTGTTTTATATCTATGTGGGTGGGTGGGGGACGAGACGGGAGGCTGGCTGTGTTTTATATCTATGTGGGTGGGTGGGGGACGAGACGGGAGGCTGGCTGTGTTTTATGTCTATGTGGGTGGGTTGGGGACGAGACTGGAGGCTCGAGAAGGAGAAAGGTTCCTTATGGCAGGATTCCTAGTCAATAAGTACTGATTCCCCACTTATCTCAGACACAGCCAGGCAGGTTAATGGGGTGACACACACCCCTACAGCACTCTGCTCTGAGGAAGAGATGTGTCATGTCAGCAAGCTAAACACTGTGCTGCGAGACACACACACACACACGTATGCACCCAGATCTGCAAACAAACAGCCAACTGGAGCGAGCTAAACAAAGGGGGATGTGTTTACTGACGGCACCCCCATGCACACACACACACACACACACACACACACAACCTCTGCACAGCAAGCAGCTGTGTCACTCTATCTCTGTCACCACTGCACTGGCTGAACCCCCCCTCCCCCCCCCAGATCTGTATCTGCTCAGAAAAGGCGATTACCGGACCTGGACTATTGGAAGGAAATGAGCTCAGCTTTCCTCTAAACCATCCCCTCCCCCTCTCATCCATTACACAGCTGATTTACAACCACAGACTGACGATGGTTAGTCTGCCATATGGCTGAGCAGTGTGTGTGTGTATGTGTGTGTGTGCGTGCGTGCATATGTGTCTATGTGTGCACTCCCAAATGTGTGTGTCAGAATGTGCTAAGGTCAGTTCACCTGAACAGGTCTCCGTTTTGAAAGGAAGTCAAAAGCTTTGGTACACCAGTGAGTCTGCAGAAGGAGGCCAAACAATTTATAGCATGAGAAAAGTAAACAACATTAGGCGCTAAACAGATATTGGCTTTAATCCCAGACTTTTCCACTTTGTTTATCTGGGACTGTTAAAGGTACAGTGAGTTGCACTTGCAGGTATAATGCATTGTAAGACTGAAATGAAGTGATCCTAAGTCCATTGAAATGTGATGCATTGCAAGACAAAATATATGATAAGACATAGAGGCAGGCTCATAGATGCTTATAGCCAGTGGTGTAAATGACTTAAGAAAAAATACTTTAAAGTACTACTTAAGTAGTTTTTTGGGGGGTATCTGTACTTTACTTTACTATTTATATTTTTGACAACTTTTACTTATACTTCACTACATTCCTAAATAAATTAATTTACTTTTTACTCCATACATTTTCCTTGATACCCAAAAGTGCTCATTACATTTTGAATGATTAGCAGGACAGGAAAATGGTCCAACTCACTTATCAAGAGAACATCCCTTCTCATCCCTACTGCCTCTGATCTGGCGGACTCATTAAACACGCATACTTCGTTTGTAAATTGTGTCTGAGTATTGGAGCGTGCCCCTGGCTATCCGTAAAAAAAAAAAAAAATGGTGCCGTCTGGTTTGCTTAATATAAGAAATTTGAAATGATTTATACTTTTACTTTCGATACTTACGTATATTTTATAAATTACATTTACTTTTGATACTTCAGTATATTTAAAACCAAATACTTTTAGACTTTTACTGAAGTAGTATTTTACTGGAATGACTTTCACTTTTACTTGAGTCATTTTCTATTAAGGTATCTTTAGTTTTATTCAAGTATGACAATTGGGTACTTTTTCCACCACTGCTCATAGCAAGTTCTAAAGCTTTATACTGTTCCGGCAGGCTTCAGGTAAAGTGTGTACTACGAGCAGTGTGAGGTGAGGTCACTGCACTGAGGCTTGGCTGATAGTATTATTAACTAGAGGAGCGAGGAATGATCTCACTGCTCTACTGCTGTAATCCTCTATGGCATAAGTGGGGGGGGCGTTCCCCACTCATGAAATACACTCTCTACTTCCTCCTTCTGTCTTTCCACAAGGCCACACATCAAGTAGTTTTGATGTTTAGGGTCTAAACATTTTCATGTTCTCTCATGACCTCCAAAATCTTCAACTTGGGAGCATCTGCACTCCTGACCCAGAGTCTATTTTTCACTCATAGTTGACTGTGTCCATGCGAGTGAATGATCACATCCTGTGAGAGAGAGAGTTAGGGAGGATTTCATGAGGATCACTCCTAAATCCCCCAGTTTGGTTTGGCGATGTTCTTATTAAACATTATGCATTAAAGCTATCATTCTGGGATCTGAGATCTCAAGATTTGAGAGAGGGTATGAGTGGCAGGGCGTTTTGCATAAAAACAAATCCCAGAATGTAGCTTTAGAGACACTTGAGAGGTTTCACAGTGTGAGGGTTGGGGTGAGGTGTGACCCAGGTGCGGTGCAGGATATACGGTAGGCAGTAGGCAGAGATGGTGAAACGAGGATCTTTACCAGTGGTCCCGAAGCCAAAATACAAAATAACGGACTTATCACGATAAAAGAAAGGCTGGAGCAAATAAGTCTCCAAAAACCGTCTGACAGCCAAAATACGAAATACTACCTAAGACTGAAACAAACAACAAAACAGGGAGAGCACTTCTCAAGTACCTGTACATAGGTCTCCGATCAGACACTGAGTAGTACTGCTGGACATAAAGAAACTAGCAGAGAAAACTGAGCCAAGGGAACACAGGGAAGTGAGGGCATAAATACACAGGTGAACCAATAGACACAGGTGACACCAATAGGATGATGATTAGTCCCGACTGTGAGTGAGGAGGTGCCTAAGGTTGTCGGAGGATGACACCTAGTGGGTCGCTCCGGAACTGCGACCCTTCTCCTGTAACATCACAGGATATATCTACGTTTCCCTGACTGAACAGAAGACCGTTAAGCATTTTTTTCAGAATTGTTTCAACAATTATACTGTAGATTCACATCTTTAATTTATAATCATTTCATATATGAGTTCCATATCAGTTTAAATTCAGTTAAATTAGGGTTTAACGTGCAGTCCAGTAATAGGAGTTGATTCAGTAGTTGGTCTCATAGAGTAGAGTAATATCTGCTTTTCTCTAAGGAGGAGGAAAGGAGCTCATTTACTGTGGAGGATATGGGTCAGGTTGTGAAATAGAAATAAACATATGCCCTGGTGGCAGACGCTGGCAGAGCCTCGGAACGTGTACCTCACACTCTTCCACTGATCCTCTGTCTATGCTCTAGTACAGGGATCATCAACTAGAGAATGGTCAGGGGGCCGGAACATAATTACAAATCATTTGTAGACTGCAAATTGACCGCAAGAAGCCAAAACAGATATAATACTTGACTAAAGCATAATCATTTCAAACCTTGCTTACAATTGTATGGATCACGTCTCTCTGTATTAAGCGTGGGAATACTGGCGAACAGATTTACAAAATTGAAATAACTTGGAGCTGATTTCCTAGTGTTTATACAGTATTTTATGTACAACAATGACAAAAATAATATATATATACATTACCGGTCAAAAGTCTGGACACACCTACTCATTCAAGGGTTTTTCTTTATTTTTACTCTTTTTTACATTGTAGAATAATAGTGAAGACATGAAAACTATGAATTAACACATATGGAATCAAGCAGTAACCAAAAATCTGTTAAACAAATTAAAATACATTTTATATTTGAGATTCTTCAAAGTAGCCACCCTTTGCCTTGATGATAGCTTTGCACACTCTTGGCATTCTCTCAACCAACTTCACCTGGAATGCTTTTCCAACAGTCTTGAAGGAGTTCCCACATATGCTGAGCACTTGTTGGCTGCTTTTCCTTCACTCTGCGGTCCAACTCATCCCAAACCATCTCAATTGGATTGAAGTCAGGGGATTGTGGAGGCCAGGTCATCTGATGCAGCACTCCATCACTCTGCTTCTTGGTAAAATAGCCCTTACACAGCCTGGAGGTGTGTTGGGTCATTGTCCTGTTGAAAACAAATGATAGTCCTACTAAGCCCAAACCAGATGGGATGACATATCGCTGCAGAATGCTGTGGCAGCCATGCTGGTTAAGTGTGCCTTGAATTTTAAATAAATCACAGACAGTGTCACCAGCAAAGCACCCCCACACCATAACACCTCCTCCTCCATGCATTACGGTGGGAGATACACATGCAGAGATCATCCGTTCACCCACACATCGTCTCACAAAGACACGGCGGTTGGAACCAAAAATCTCCAATTTGGACTCCAGACCAATGGACTAATTTCCACCGGTCTAATGTCCATTGCTCGTGTTTCTTGGCCCAAGCAGGTCTCTTCTTCTTATTGGTGTCATTTAGTGGTGATTTCTTTGCAGCAATTCGACCACTTTTTTGGTTACTACATGATTCCATATGTGTTATTTCATCGTTTTGATGTCTTCACTATTATTCTACAGTGTAAAAATATAGAAAAACCCTTGAATGAGTAGGTGTGTCCAAACTTTGACTGGTACTGTATATATATAGAAGATAGCCCTATTTGGTATAAGACCAAGTCCATATTATGGCAAGAACATCTCAAATAAGCAAAGAGTCTTTACTTTAAGAGTCATTACTTTAAGACATGAAGGGCAGTCAATATGGAACATTTGAAGAACTTTGAAACTTTCTTCAAGTGCAGTCACAAAAACCATCAAGTGCTATGATGAAACTGGCTTTCATGAGGACCGTTACAGGAATGGAAGACCCAGAGTTACCTCTGCTGCAGAGGATAAGTTCATTAGAGTTACCAGCCTCAGAAATTGCAGCCCAAATAAATGCTTCACAGAGTTCAAGTCACAGACACATCTCAACTTCAACTGTTCAGAGGGGACTGTGTGAATCAGGCTTTCATGGTCGAATGGCTGCAATGAAACCACTACTAAAGGACACCAATAAGAATAAGATACCTGCTTGGGCCAAGAAACCCGAGCAATGGACATTAGACTGGTGGAAATGTGTCCTTTGGTCTGGAGTCCAAATTTGAGATTTTTGGTTCCAATCGCCATGTCTTTGTGGGTGAACGGATGATCTCCGCATATGAGGTTCCCACCGTAAAGCATGGAGGAGGAGGTGGTATGGTGTGGGGGTGCTTTGCTGGTGACACTGTCTGTGATTTATTTAGAATTCAAGGCACACTTAACCAGCATGGCTACCACAGCATTCTGCAGCGATACGCCATCCCATCTGGTTTGGTCTTAGAGGGACTATCATTTGTACCTCCAGGCTGTGTAAGGGTTATTTTACCAAGAAGGAGAGTGATGGAGTGCTGCATCAGATGACCTGGCCTCCACAATCCCCTGACCTCAACCCAATTGAGGTGGTTTGAGATGAGTCGGATGGCAGAGTGAAGGAAAAGCAGCCAATAAGTGCTCAGCATATGTGGGAACTCCTTCAAGACTGTTGGAAAAGCATTCCAGGTGAAGCTGGGTGAGAGAATGCCAAAAGTGTGCAAAGCTGTCATCAAGGCAAAGGGTGGCTACTTTGAAGAATCTCAAATATAAAATATATTTTGATTTGTTTAGCACTTTTTTGGTTACTCCGTGATTACATATGTGTTATTTCATAGTTTTGATGTCTTCACTATTATTCTACAATGTAGAAAATAGTAAAACTAAAGAAAAACCCTTGAATGAGTAGGTGTTTTGACTGGTACTGTATATATACATATATGGCCTGGCTTGTATCTACTGTCTGACTATATATAACAAAATGCATAGGAAATGTAGTCATTGACAAGGTTAGAAATAATGATTTTTAATTGAAATAATAATTGTGTCCTTCAAACTTTGCTTTTGACAAAGAATCCTCCCTTTGAAGCAATTACAGCCTTGCAGACCTTTGGCATTCTAGTTGTCAATGTGTTGAGGTAACCTGAAGAGATTTCACCCCATGCTTCCTGAAGCACCTTCCACAAGTTGGATTGGCTTGATGGGCACTTCTTACGTACCATACGGTCAAGCTGCTCCCACAACAGCTCAATAGGGTTGAGATCCGGTGACTGTGCTGGCCCCTCTATTATAGACAGAATACCAGCTGATTGCTTTTTCCCTAAATAGTTCTTGCATAGTTTGGAGCTGTGCTCTGGGTCATTGTCCTGTTGTAGGAGGAAATTGTCTCCAATCAAGCGCCGTCCACAGGATATGGCATGGCGTTGCAAAATGGGGTGATAGCCTTCCTTCTTCAAGATCCCTTTTACCCTGTACAAATCTCCCACTTTACCACCACCAAAGAACCCCCAGACCATCACATTGCCTCCACCATGCTTGACAGATGGCATCAAGTACTCCTCCAGCATCTTTTCATTTGGTCTGCGTCTCACAAATGTTCTTCTTTGTGATCCGAACACCTCAAACTTCGATTTGTCTGTCCATAACACTTTTTTCCAATCTTCCTCTGTCCAGTGTCTGAGTTATTTTGCCCATCTTAATCTTTTATTTTTATTGGCCAGTCTGAGATGTGGCTTTTTCTTTGCAACTCTGCCTAGAAGGTCAGCATCCCGGAGTCGCCTCTTCACTGTTGACGTTGAGACTGGTGTTTTGCATGTACTAATTAATGAAGCTGCCAGTTGAGGACCTGTGAGGCGTCTGTTTCTCAAACTAGACACTCAAATGTATTTGTCCTCTTGCTCAGTTGTGCACCAGGGCCTCCCACTCCTCTTTCCTCTTTCTATTCTGGTTAGAGCCAGTTTGCTCTGTGCTGTGAAAGGACTAGTACACAGCGTTGTACGAGATCTTCAGTTTCTTGCCAATTTCTCACATGGAATAGCCTTCATTTCTCAGAACAAGAATAGACTGACGAGTTTCAGAAGAAAGTTATTTGTTTCTGGCCATTTTGAGCCTGTACTCGAACCCACAATTGCTGATGCTCCAGATACTCAACTAGTCTCAAGAAGGCCCGTTTTATTGCTTCTTTATTCAGCACAACAGTTTTCAGCTGTGCTAACATAATTGCAAAAGGGTTTTCTAATGATCAATTAGCTTTTTAAAATGATAAACTTGGATTAGCAAACACAACTTGCCATTGGAACACAGGACTGATGGTTGCTGATAATGGGCCTCTGTACGCCTATGTAGATATTCCATTAAAAAACAGCTGTTTCCAGCTAAAATAGCCATTTACAACATTAACAATGTCTACACTGTATTTCTGATCAATTTGATGTTATTTTAATGGACAAAAAAAATTGCACAAGGACATTTCTAAGTGACCCCAAACTTTTGAACGGTAGTGTATATACACTGCTCAAAAAAATAAAGGGAACACTAAAATAACACATCCTAGATCTGAATGAATGAAATAATCTTATTAAATACTTTTTTCTTTACATAGTTGAATGTGCTGACAACAAAATCACACAAAAATTATCAATGGAAATCAAATTTATCGACCCATGGAGGTCTGGATTTGGAGTCACCCTCAAAATTAAAGTGGAAAACCACACTACAGGCTGATCCAACTTTGATGTAATGTCCTTAAAACAAGTCAAAATTAGGCTCAGTAGTGTGTGTGGCCTCCACGTGCCTGTATGACCTCCCTACAACGCCTGGGCATGCTCCTGATGAGGTGGCGGATGGTCTCCTGAGGGATCTCCTCCCAGACCTGGACAAAAGCATCCGCCAACTCCTGGACAGTCTGTGGTGCAACGTGGCATTGGTGGATGGAGCGAGACATGATGTCCCAGATGTGCTCAATTGGATTCAGGTCTGGGGAACGGGCGGGCCAGTCCATAGCATCAATGCCTTCCTCTTGCAGGAACTGCTGACACACTCCAGCCACATGAGGTCTAGCATTGTCTTGCATTAGGAGGAACCCAGGGCCAACCGCATCAGCATATGGTCTCACAAGGGGTCTGAGGATCTCATCTCGGTACCTAATGGCAGTCAGGCTACCTCTGGCGAGCACATGGAGGGCTGTGCGGCCCCCCAAAGAAATGCCACCCCACACCATGACTGACCCACCGCCAAACCGGTCATGCTGGAGGATGTTGCAGGCAGCAGAACGTTCTCCACGGCGTCTCCAGACTCTGTCACGTCTGTCACGTGCTCAGTGTGAACCTGCTTTCATCTGTGAAGAGCACAGGGCGCCAGTGGCGAATTTGCCAATCTTGGTGTTCTCTGGCAAATACCAAACGTCCTGCACGGTGTTGGGCTGTAAGCACAACCCCCACCTGTGGACGTTGGGCCCTCATACCACCCTCATGGAGTCTGTTTCTGACCGTTTGAGCAGACACATGCACATTTGTCGCCTGCTGGAGGTCATTTTGCAGGGCTCTGGCAGTGCTCCTCCTGCTCCTCCTTGCACAAAGGCGGAGGTAGCAGTCCTGCTGCTGGGTTGTTGCCCTCCTACGGCCTCCTCCACGTCTCCTGATGTACTGGCCTGTCTCCTGGTAGCGCCTCCATGCTCTGGACACTACGCTGACAGACACAGCAAACCTTCTTGCCACAGCTCGCATTGATGTGCCATCCTGGATGAGCTGCACTACCTGAGCCACTTGTGTGGGTTGTAGACTCCGTCTCATGCTACCACTAGAGTGAAAGCACCGCCAACATTCAAAAGTGACCAAAACATCAGCCAGGAAGCATAGGAACTGAGAAGTGGTATGTGGTCACCACCTGCAAAACCAGTCCTTTATTGGGGGTGTCTTGCTAATTGCCTATAATTTCCACCTGTTGTCTATTCCATTTGCACAACAGCATGTGAAATGTATTGTCAATCAGTGTTGCTTCCTACGTGGACAGTTTGATTTCACAGAAGTGTGATTGACTTGGAGTTACATTGTGTTGTTTAAGTGTTAACCCTAACCCTTTTTTTTTTTTTGAGCAGTGTATATATATAAATCCACCCGCGGGCCGCCAGTTGGGGAACCCTACTCTAGTATGTATGACAATAAACATGCATTCATATGCACTGTCTGGAAACACACACATACAAACACACACACAGTACACACACACACACGCATTCACGCATGCACACACACACACACACACACACACACACACACACAGACGATGAGTCATTTGTCAGGGAGAATCCAAAGTTTCATACATCTGATGAATCACCTGGCTTTTATCTACTGTCTATGAAATTAAACTATATACAGTGGGGAAAAAAAGTTATTCATGGTTCTTACCGGCATCGCCTTCTATCACAGTGGCTTGTTCATTCTTGGCACATACAGTGGGGGAAAAAAGTATTCAGTCAGCCACCAATTGTGCAAGTTCTCCCACTTAAAAAGATGAGAGAGGCCTGTAATTTTCATCATAGGTACATGTCAACTATGACAGACAAAATGAGATTTTTTTTCTCCAGAAAATCAAATTGTAGGATTTTTAATGAATTTATTTGCAAATTATGGTGGAAAATAAGTATTTGGTCAATAACAAAAGTTTCTCAATACTTTGTTATATACCCTTTGTTGGCAATGACACAGGTCAAACGTTTTCTGTAAGTCTTCACAAGGTTTTCACACACTGTTGCTGGTATTTTGGCCCATTCCTCCATGCAGATCTCCTCTAGAGCAGTGATGTTTTGGGGCTGTCGCTGGGCAACACAGACTTTCAACTCCCTCCAAAGATTTTCTATGGGGTTGAGATCTGGAGACTGGCTAGGCCACTCCAGGACCTTGAAATGCTTCTTACGAAGCCACTCCTTCGTTGCCCGGGCGTTGTGTTTGGGATCATTGTCATGCTGAAAGACCCAGCCACGTTTCATCTTCAATACCCTTGCTGATGGAAGGAGATTTTCACTCAAAATCTCATGATACATGGCCCCATTCATTCTTTCCTTTACACGGATCAGTCGTCCTGGTCCCTTTGCAGAAAAACAGCCCCAAAGCATGATGTTTCCATCCCCATGCTTCACAGTAGGTATGGTGTTCTTTGGATGCAACTCAACATTCTTTGTCCTCCAAACACGACGAGTTGAGTTTTTACCAAAAAGTTATATTTTGGTTTCATCTGACCATATGACATTCTCCCAATCCTCTTCTGGATCATCCAAATGCACTCTAGCAAACTTCAGACGGGCCTGGACATGTACTGGCTTAAGCAGGGGGACACGTCTTGCACTGCAGGATTTGAGTCCCTGGCGACGTAGTGTGTTACTGATGGTAGGCTTTGTTACTTTGGTCCCAGCTCTCTGCAGGTCATTCACTAGGTCCCCCCGTGTGGTTCTGGGATTTTTGCTCACCGTTCTTGTGATCATTTTGACCCCACGGGGTGAGATCTTGCGTGGAGCCCCAGATCGAGGGAGATTATCAGTGGTCTTGTATGTCTTCCATTTCCTAATAATTGCTCCCACAGTTGATTTCTTCAAACCAAGCTGCTTACCTATTGCAGATTCAGTCTTCCCAGCCTGGTGCAGGTCTACAATTTTGTTTCTGGTGTCCTTTGACAGTTCTTTGGTCTTGGCCATAGTGGAGTTTGGAGTGTGACTGTTTGAGGTTGTGGACAGGTGTTTTTTATACTGATAACAAGTTCAAACAGGTGCCATTAATACAGGTAACGAGTGGAGGACAGAGGAGCCTCTTAAAGAAGAAGTTACAGGTCTGTGAGAGCCAGAAATCTTGCTTGTTTGTAGGTGACCAAATACTTATTTTCCACCATAATTTGCAAATAAATTCATTAAAAATCCTACAATGTGATTTTCTGGATTTTTTTTCCTCAATTTGTCTGTCATAGTTGACGTGTACCTATGATGAAAATTACAGGCCTCTCTTATCTTTTTAAGTGGGAGAACTTGCACAATTGGTGGCTGACTAAATACTTTTTTTCCCCACTGTATATAAACTATATATATATATAACACCAGGGTAGTGGATTCGATCCCCGGGACCACCCATACGTAAAAATGTATGCACACATGACTGTAAGTCGCTTTGGATAAAAGCGTCTGCTAAATGGCATATTATTATTATTATTATTATTATTATTATTATTATATAAACTATGCCCTCTAACCTATAAAACCAGGTATTTAGTGATCTGGGCCCATATCCACAGAGCTTCTCCGAGTAGGAGTGCTGATCTAGTCTGTCCACACTTATTTATTATGATCTGAAAGTCAAAACTGATCCTAGATGAGCACTCTGAGACACTTTGTGGATACAGGCCCTGGTCTAGTCTTTGTGGATACAGGCCCTGGTCTAGTCTTTGTGGATACAGGCCCTGGTCTAGTCTTTGTGGATACAGGCCCTGGTCTAGTCTTTGTGGATACAGGCCCTGGTCTAGTCTTTGTGGATACAGGCCCTGGTCTAGTCTTTGTGGATACAGGCCCTGGTCTAGTCTTTGTGGATACAGGCCCTGGTCTAGTCTTTGTGGATACAGGCCCTGGTCTAGTCTTTGTGGATACAGGCCCTGGTCTAGTCTTTGTGGATACAGGCCCTGGTCTCGTCTTTGTGGATACAGGCCCTGGTCTCGTCTTTGTGGATACAGGCCCTGGTCTAGTCTTTGTGGATACAGGCCCTGGTCTAGTCTTTGTGGATACAGGCCCTGGTCTAGTCTTTGTGGATACAGGCCCTGGTCTAGTCTTTGTGGATACAGGCCCTGGTCTAGTCTTTGTGGATACAGGCCCTGGTCTAGTCTTTGTGGATACAGGCCCTGGTCTAGTCTTTGTGGATACAGGCCCTGGTCTAGTCTTTGTGGATACAGGCCCTGGTCTAGTCTTTGTGGATACAGGCCCTGGTCTAGTCTTTGTGGATACAGGCCCTGGTCTAGTCTTTGTGGATACAGGCCCTGGTCTAGTCTTTGTGGATACAGGCCCTGGTCTAGTCTTTGTGGATACAGGCCCTGGTCTAGTCTTTGTGGATACAGGCCCTGGTCTAGTCTTTGTGGATACAGGCCCTGGTCTAGTCTTTGTGGATACAGGCCCTGGTCTAGTCTTTGTGGATACAGGCCCTGGTCTAGTCTGTCACAATTGTAACATTTTCTGGATGGGAGTATAAGGGTGGATAGGGATTTGAAGCACATAATGCCATCCAACCTATGAGTAAGTATTTAGTAAGAAGAGATAATGGGTTTATGATACATATCCTGTAACGAGACTAAGAAGCCTAGCAAATACAAACAAGTAACACAATCTTATGTAACTGAGATACACCCTGTTTGATAACATCATTATTATTTGTATAAACAGCCTCACTGACCCATATCCTGTACTGAGTGATCCAGTAAATACAGACAGGTAGGACAATACTAGACTTATGTAGCTCAGATTCAGTCAGAGTACAAGTTGAAGATAAGCCTGTCTCTCATTATTATTTCAGCTCTGCATAACCCTCAGGACAATACAGTCAGCCTTCAGATGATAACACTGTTCAGGACAGTCAGCCTTCAGATGATAACACTGTTCAGGACAGTCAGCCTTCAGATGATAACACTGTTCAGGACAGTCAGCCTTCAGATGATAACACTGTTCAGGACAATACAGTCAGCCTTCAGATGATAACACTGTTCAGGACAATACAGTCAGCCTTCAGATGATAACACTGTTCAGGACAGTCAGCCTTCAGATGATAACACTGTTCAGGACAATACAGTCAGCCTTCAGATGATAACACTGTTCAGGACAATACAGCCAGCCTTCAGATGATAACACTGTTCAGGACAGCCAGCCATCAGATGATAACACTGTTCAGGACAGCCAGCCATCAGATGATAACACTGTTCAGGACAGTCAGCCATCAGATGATAACACTGTTCAGGACAGCCAGCCTTCAGATGATAACACTGTTCAGGACAGCCAGCCTTCAGATGATAACACTGTTCAGGACAGCCAACCTTCAGATGATAACACTGTTCAGGACAGCCAGCCTTCAGATGATAACACTGTTCAGGACAGCCAGCCGTCAGATGATAACACTGTTCAGTAACAGAAGGAAACACAAACAATGATGAAAAAATCTATAGAGAAATGTTTGTGTAGGATCACACACTACCTCGAGTGGTCCTTGTATGTTTTGAGTTTCTCAGTTTTGACCTAGGTAAACAGGCAGACTGCACAAATAGCTCACAGCATAACAGCTGTTCCTACATAGAACTGTGTACTGCTTCAACATCATCAGTTGTGTGAATCATGCATTTCTTGGAATGCCGAGTTTGGATTTCCCAGGATTTTGACACATACAGTGAGGGAAAAAAGTATTTGATCCCCTGCTGATTTTGTACGTTTGCCCACTGACAAAGAAATGATCAGTCTATAATTTTAATGGTAGGTTTATTGAACAGTGAGAGACAGAATAACAACCACAAAATCCAGAAAAACGCATGTAAAATTTTTTATAAATTGATTTGCATTTTAATGAGGGAAATAAGTATTTGACCCCCTCTCAATCAGAAACATTTCTGGCTCCCAGTTGTCTTTTATACAGGTAACGAGCTGAGATTAGGAGCACACTCTTAAAGGGAGTGCTCCTAATCTCAGCTTGTTACCTGTATAAAAGACACCTGTCCACAGAAGCAATCAATCAATCAGATTCCAAACTCTCCACCATGGCCAAGACCAAAGAGCTCTCCAAGAATGTCAGGGACAAGATTGTAGACCTAACAAGACTGGAATGGGCTACAAGACCATCGCCAAGCAGCTTGGTTAGAAGGTGACAATAGTTGGTGCGATTATTCGCAAATGGAAGAAACACAAAAGAACTGTCAATCTCCCTAGGCCTGGGGCTCCATGCAAGATCTCACCTCGTGGAGTTACAATGATCATGAGAACGGTGAGGAATCAGCCCAGAACTACACGGGAGGATCTCGTCAATGATCTCAAGGCAGCTGGGACCATAGTCACCAAGAAAACAATTGGTAACACACTACGCCGTGAAGGACTGAAATCCTGCAGCGCCCGCAAGATCCCCCTGCTCAAGAAAGCACATATACAGGGCCGTCTGAAGTTTGCCAATGAACATCTGAATGATTCAGAGGAGAACTGGGTGAAAGTGTTGTGGTCAGATGAGACCAAAATCGAGCTCTTTGGCATCAACTCAACTCGCTGTGTTTAGAAGAGGAAGAATGCTGCCTATGACCCCAAGAACACCATCCCCACCGTCAAACATGGAGGTGGAAACATTATGCTTTGGGGGTGTTTTAGCTGCTAAGGGGACAGGACAACTTCACTGCATCAAAGGGACGATGGACGGGGCAATGTACCGTCAAATCTTGGGTGAAAACCTCCTTCCCTCAGCCAGGACATTGAAAATGTGTCGTGGATGGGTATTCCAGCATGACAATGACCCAAAACACACGGCCAAGGCAACAAAGGAGTGGCTCAAGAAGAAGCACATTAAGGTCCTGGAGTGACCTAGTAACAAACTGAGATTAGGAGCACTCCCTTTAAGAGTCATATACTTATTTCCCTCATTAAAATGCAAATCAATTTATAACATTTTTGACGTGCGTTTTTCTGGATTTTTTTGTTGTTATTCTGTCTCTCACTGTTCAAATAAACCTACCATTAAAATTATAGACTGATCATGTCTTTGTCAGTGGGAAAACGTACAAAATCAGCAGGGGATCAAATACTTTTTTCCCTCACTGTACCTTTTCATAGGATTTTCTGTTTTGTACCCAACAGTTTTGCCATGTTAAAAGTTCATGCTTAATTTCTATGGTTTCACTTCCTTGCCAAAACAAGCATTCATTCATCACAACCCAGTGGTGCGTTCAGTTCAGTGAAACGTTTGCTACCTTGCATGACAGTTTGCATTGAACGACACGTTTCCCCAAAAACTTTATTGAACAGACTTCGAGGTACTTTAGCTCTGTTTTGTGGGTGTGGGCGGTGTGTGGCTTGAAGCAATGAGTGGTGTATCTACAGAGCAGCGGTGCACAACCCTACCCCCTCAACAGGTCGTTCAGAACGGCACTGTTTCCGTTTTAATTGAACGTTGCACAACGTTTTTTGGAATCAATTTATTTTACATTGAACAACATGGTTGGTTCAGACGATGGGAGTGCTGGATGGAAATTAGAGGGAGCAGCTCAGTATCTTCCAGGTGTTATAGTTGGCCACTTGTCCCATGGACCAATAGTAGTAGGTAATGGTGTTCTTGGCATTAATTCTAGTGACACAAAGCTGAACCATCTGAAAGTAATTTTGTGTGACTCGTAAACCATGTCCTGGAGATGTACTGCTGAACAATACAGCTCTCTATACAGAACCTTTTATTTTTGTTGCTTGTAATGGAGATCACCACCCAGATCCCACGTCTGCAGCTGTGCTCTCTCTGAAGATGAATTCTCGAATTTCGTGATCTTAAAACATGATCAGGTTATAGCTACAGAGTTTACCATGCCAGTTGTCTCCAGATTAGGTCATACATCCGTCCCATCATTTTGTAGCTGATTGTGGGGATGTTTGTTTGTTGACAAGATGAAGGAAGAAGAAGAGTTTGTTAAGAGACAGTTGGCTGATTCCCCAGGGTAGTCCCAGAACCCCAGATTCCCAGAGGCAAGAGGGAAATCTGATGAGGAGGGTTGTCTGTCTTCCCTAGCCCCCTAGTTCAGACTGGCTGACACTCTCCTCTCACATGACCCTTGACAACCTCCGAGTAATCACATGACTTTTCTGTCCCACTCCCAGCTGTGGTTCCCAGCAGCAGAGGGAAACTGTGTATATCACTGGAGTCAGAGCTCATCCTGAGACATCCCTAACTAGATGTTGCAGTTGTAATATACTATACGTAATAGCTACATGAAAGAGAAAAATTGAAACTGTAGCCTATAAATCTGATAGTACAGTGAGGGAAAAAAGTATTTGATCCCCTGCTGATTTTGTACGTTTGCCCACTGACAAAGAAATGATCAGTCTATAATTTTAATGGTAGGTTTATTTGAACAGTGAGAGACAGAATAACAACAAAAAAATCCAGAAAAACGCATGTCAAAAATGTTATAAATTGATTTGCATTTTAATGAGGGAAATAAGTATATGACTCTTAAAGGGAGTGCTCCTAATCTCAGTTTGTTACCTGTATAAAAGACACCTGTCCACAGAAGCAATCAATCAATCAGATTCACAATTGAATTGAATGGAATAGAATTTCTACAGCAGGACTGGTTTCTCATGATTCAATCTAAAGTGACTGGGCTAACACTTATATAATGCTGGTAATCCCTCCTCGCCACAGTATCACGTTAAAGGTCCCACACAGTCATCGTATTTCCCAAATAAAAACAGAACAAAACATCACCTATAATCTTTTGACGCAATTAAAATGTTCAGAATTTGAGAAATTGTAGCTTTTATCTCATCCCAGCCATGATCCCTGAAAGCTATGGTCCCTTATTGATGTCACTTGTTAAATCCCCTTCAATCAGTGTAGATGAAGGGGAGGAGACGGGTTAAAGAAGGATTTTTAAGCCTTGAAACAATTGAGACATGGATTGTGTATTTGTGCCATTCAGAAGGTGAATGGGCAAGACAAAAATATTTAAGTTCCTTTGAACCGGGTATGGTAGAACTTCAACGCTGCTGGGTTTTTCACGCTCAACAGTTTCCTGTGTGTATCAAGAATGGTCCACCACCCAAAGGACATCCAGCCAACTTGACACAACTGTGGGAAGCATTGGAGTCAACATGGGCCAGCATCCCTGTGGAATACTTTCAACACCTTGTAGAGTCCATGCTCCGAGGAATTGAGGCTGTTCTGAGGGCAAAGGGGGGGGTTGCAACTCAATTTTAGGAAGGTGTTCATAATGTTTGGTAAACTCAGTGTATATTGTAGAGAGATCGAAATACAAAAGAGAAACATTGTTTCTGAGGTCGGACAGGCTTATATTAACCCCCCCGCTGTACCAAACTAAATGCTAGGCTGGAAGCAAGGGGAAATAATGTGTGAGTTGAGATAAATACAAGAGATGATTCGGACAACAACATGAACATGACATTCTTATGGAGGCGCTATGATAATTTTCAGATGCAACTGTTAGCAGGCATAGTGTGCCTGTTACGGCCAATACAGCACGGGTTGGAACGCTGCTTGTCCAATCAGCATCCAGGATCCAAACAACCAGTTTTATAAGGCTAAATAGTATGCCTTTCTCTCCAAAATGCCCTCATGGGTTAACAGAGATGTTCGTGGACTGTTGGATATCTGACAAACAGCATAATACACAATTGCAGTTCAATTGTTTTGTAACTAATTACAGAATACAGTGAATGTGCCATTTAGCAGACGCTTTTATCCAAAGCGACTTACAGTCATGCGTGCGTACATTTTTTGTGTATGGGCGGTCCCGGGGATCGAACCCAGTACCTTGGCGTTACAAGCGCCGTGCTCTACCAGCTGAGCTACAGAGGACCATCATCAGTTGACTGATACACTTCTTCACAAGAATTAGTCAAGCCTGAGTCACCTTTGTCGCTAAGACTTATGGGTGAAAACAGCATACAGGAAGTGTACTGGACAATGTCTTGGTGCCTCTGCATTAGCATTATAAATGACAAAAAGGATCAGACATTTATTTGATAATTTACAATAAGGTCAGCATAGTTCAAATGTTCATCAGCATGAGTACTCATGAAAAATTATGTTGAGAAATAATGGTGTCTTCATTTGACATTAAAAAAATAATAATTCAAACCATAAGCCTAATATAGGCCTCCTACTGTGTGCAGGACCCCTGGGCTTTTTCCGGCATGCTGGTAAGTAGCTTGCTAGCTAAAAGTCACAACACGGATGAAAAGGGGTTAGTTACCAGTATCGTTCTGCTTCAGATATCTTATACGGTACATGTAAACAAAGCTGTATAATGCGCACCTGTAATGACAGCGTAACATATTGAAATTAGTTGAGATTATAAGACGCTACCCTTGGTGTATAAAATGTCCGGCTTTACGTGATGTTACAAAAAGCCAGTAGTAATGCCTGTCTCCTGATTCCAGGCGTTTGACATGGGGGGAGTGGACCAGTAACTTTATGATCAACTTTGTCAATAATAAATTAAATTAAATAATAATTTATTCAACTTATATATCTCAAAGCGCTGTAAAGCAACAACAACAAAAACAACAAACAACAAAAAAAACCGATCAATTTAAAAACAAACATCATTAATCATCATGAGTAGCTCAACGGTCAAGAGACTGAAGGTTGAGAAAGTTAATGGCTTGAGTCAGGTCAGCGGAGGGAGGAGGTAGTCAAGAGCAGAGCCCGGGAACAGCAGGCAGCAGGTTGTCGTCACGGTGTCTCGCCATCCCACGCCTTCTGAGGATTTATAGGACTCAGTCAGATGAAGTTAGAGTTCCGAAATAGCCACTAGACTAGCTAGCTACACTTCACTACTACCAAAATGTAGCAACCCACTTGGGTGATGCTACAGCAGTCACGAGGCACCAGAAAGCACACCACACTTCAATAGTAATTCAGGAGTAGCCTTATAATATAGTCCTACATTACGGTCATCCGTCATGTGTTATCTCTCGTCTGTCATCCCTTTACACCTCTGCCTTCGGGCTTCTCTCCATCCTCAAACTCCGGACAGTTGGCATAATCGAATCAAAACATTGTCTGCTAGCCAGCTACCATTAGCTAGCTAGCCAAAAAACCAACCGCCAACTTCAGTCTTGAAAAATTGCTGAATTCAAACTATTTAGACTACAATGATAAGCTAATAGCTCATTCATAAAACAAAACGTTTGTAAGGTAAAATGCTATGTAATGCAATGTACCAGCTACAGTAATTTTTCATACAATACTTGGGTCAACCTACTAGGAACTGGTTTCATCAAAATATCACCCAATTTGATGAAAAACACGATTTTCACTGTTCGGGACCTTTAACATCATACCACTCTATCGAGGTAGGTTGAATCTCCTCTCCTGGGGCCGATCTACATAAGCTGCTACTACTTATACAGCCAGGTAGTAAGTGATAAATACACCACAGAGACTGGAGAGATTACATCTGCACTCATGAAGATGAAACTGTGTGTGTGTTTGTGTGAGTGCATACGTGTGCGTCACAATGTGTAAAGTCAGCAGAAGTGATGAGCATTAAGTGCCATGCTGGTCAATATCAGGGCCTGGACCTCCCACTATAGTGTCAGGTTATTAATGCATTGTTATTTACATTTTAGTCATTTAGCAGATGCTCTTATCCAGAGCGACTTACAGGAGCAATTAGGGTTAAGTGCCTTGCTCAAGGGCACATTGACAGATTTTTCAACTAGTCAGCTCGGGGATTAGAACCAGCAGGGAGGAGCTGGTAGAGAGAGGAGCTGGTAGAGGGAGGAGCTGGTAGAGAGAGGAGCTGGTAGAGAGAGGAGCTGGTAGAGGGAGGAGCTGGTAGAGGGAGGAGCTGGTAGAGGGAGGAGCTGGTAGAGAGAGGAGCTGGTAGAGGGAGGAGCTGGTAGAGAGAGGAGCTGGTAGAGAGAGGAGCTGGTAGAGGGAGGAGCTGGTAGAGAGAGGAGCTGGTAGAGGGAGGAGCTGGTAGAGAGAGGAGCTGGTAGAGGGAGGAGCTGGTAGAGAGAGGAGCTGGTAGAGAGAGGAGCTGGTAGAGGGAGGAGCTGGTAGAGAGAGGAGCTGGTAGAGAGAGGAGCTGGTAGAGGGAGGAGCTGGTAGAGAGAGGAACTGGTAGAGGGAGGAGCTGGTAGAGAGAGGGGCTGTTAGAGGGAGGAGCTGGTAGAGGGAGGAGCTGGTAGAGAGAGGAGCTGGTAGAGGGAGGAGCTGGTAGAGAGAGGGGCTGGTAGAGAGAGGAGCTGGTAGAGGGAGGAGCTGGTAGAGGGAGGAGCTGGTAGAGAGAGGAGCTGGTAGAGAGAGGAGCTGGTAGAGGGAGAAGCTGGTAGAGGGAGCTGCTGGTAGAGAGAGGGGCTGGTAGAGGGAGGAGCTGGTAGAGTGAGGTGCTGGTAGAGAGAGGAGCTGGTAGAGGGAGGAGCTGGTAGAGGGAGGAGCTGGTAGAGAGAGGAGCTGGTAGAGGGAGGAGCTGGTAGAGGGAGGAGCTGGTAGAGAGAGGAGCTGGTAGAGAGAGGAGCTGGTAGAGAGAGGAACTAGACTCTGATCAATATGAAACAGTTAGTGTGCATCCCAAATGACACCCTATTCCCTATATTGTGCACTACGTTTGACTCCTATACAGGGAATAGGGTGCCATTTTGGGACGCATTCTTAGACTCTTTAATGAATCATCTAGTTCATTCCTTAAATGCAACCCAGGGATCTTAAAGTAATGACACCAGCTTCACTACATGGATGCAGTGATGTCATGTGGTCCAGGACTCAGGAGTCCTGCCTATTACTGCATTATGTTGCTTTGCTACACAGAAACAGGTTTCTTCCACACGAGGACCAGCAAGGCTTCTGATGAAGGATATTTGGTGAATCTTGTCAGTGTAATGTGTAGATGAAGTGTACCTGAAAATAACCATGGATATACCACCAATTAACCACTATTACCAATACACAGCAATTACAGTTGAAGTTGGAAGTTTACATACACCTTAGCCAAATACATTTAAACTCAGTTTTTCACAATTCCTGACATTTAATCCTAGTAGAAATTCCCTGTCTTAGGTCAGTTGGGATCACCACTTTATTTTAAGAATGTGAAATGTCAGAATAATAGTAGAGAGAATGATTTATTTCAGCTTTTATTTCTCTAATCACATTCCTGTGGGTCAGAAGTTTACATACACTCAATTAGTATTAGGTAGCATTGCCTTTAAATTGTTTCGGGTAGCCTTCCACAAGCTTCCCACAATAAATTGGGTGAATTTTGGCCCATTCCTCCTGACAGAGCTGGTGTAACTGAGTCAGGTTTGAGGCCTCCTTGCTCGCACACACTTTTTCAGTTCTGCCCACACATTTTCTATAGGATTGAGGTCTGGGCTTTGTGATGGCCACTCCAATACCTTGACTTTGTAGTCCTTAAGCCGTTTTGCCCAATTTTGGAAGTATGCTTGGGGTCATTTGGGAGACCCATTTGCGACCAAGCTTTAACTTCCTGACTGATGTCTTGAGATGTTGCTTCAATATATCCACATAATTTTCCTTCCTCATGATGCCATCTATTTTGTGAAGTGCACCAGTCCCTCCTGCAGCAAAGCACCCCCACAGCATGATGCCACCCCCGTGCTTCACGTTTAGGATGGTGTTCTTCGGCTTGCAAGCCATCCCCTTTTTCCTCCAAACATAACGATGGTCATTATGGCCAAACAGTTCTATTTTTGTTTCATCAGACCAGAGGACAATTCTCCAAAAAGTACGATCTTTGTCCCCATGTGCAGTTGCAAACCGTAGTCTGGCTTTTTTAAGGTGGTTTTGGAGCAGTGGCTTCTTCCGTGCTGAGCGGCCTTTCAGGTTATGTCGATATAGGACTAATTTTACTGTGGATATAGATACTTTTGTACCTGTTTCCTCCAGCATCTTCACAAGGTCCTTTGCTGTTGCTCTGGGATCGATTTGCACTTTTCGCACCAAAGTACGTTCATCTCTAGGAGACAGAACGCGTCTCCTTCCTGAGCGGTATGACGGCTGCGGGGTCCCATGGTGTTTATACTTCCATATTATTGTTTGTACAGATGAACGTGGTACCTTCAGGCATTTGGAAATTGCTCCCAAGGATGAACCAGACTTGTGGAGGTCTACAATTATTTTTCTGTGGTCTTGGTTGATTTCTTTTGATTTTCCCATGATGTCAAGCAAAGAGGCACTGAGTTTGAAGGTAGGCCTTGAAATACATCCACAGGTACACCTCCAATTGACTCAAATGATGTCAATTAGCCTATCAGAAGCTTCTAAAGCCATGACATAATTTTCTGGAATTTTCCAAGCTGTTTAAAGGCACAGTCAACTGGAATTGTGATACAGTGAATTATAAGTGAAATAATCTGTCTGTAAACAATTGTTGGAAAAATTACTTGTGTCATGCACAAAGTAGATTTCCTAACCGACTTGCCAAAACTATAGTTTGTTAACAAGAAATTTGTGGAGTGGTTGATAAACGAATTTGAATGACTCCAACCTAAGTGTATGTAAACTTCTGACTTCAACTGTACTAATCAGGGGGAATGGGAACCAGGTGTGCGTAATCAGACAAGACAGTCCGGGGTTGGTGGTAATGATCCATATCAGTGACGCCTAGAAAGCCGGTGACGTAGACCTCCGGAACTGGTGAATGGAATGAGCAGCAGTACCGGGGGGGTCCGTGACGGGCTACACCCCCCCGACGCGCTACACCAGCAGCAGAATGACACCGGCCTCGGGGACGACCACAGGGACGCGGTGTGGGTCGGTCAGGGCACCGACGGTGAAAATCCCTGGTCAGCGAAGCGCAGGAACCCAGCACCGCTCCTCTGAGCCGTACCCCTCCCAGTCGATGAGGTACTGGAGATGCCCCGCCTGACGCCAGGACCTCCCTCGATGTCCAGAGGAGGAGGCGGGGCGTCACTGGGTGCAGCCTCAGCGAGGGGACCAGGCACCACTGGCCTGAGGAGAGACACATGAAAAGTTTGGTTAAAGTGGTAATCAGCAGGGAGTTGCAAACGGTACGTTACCTCATTAACCCTCCTCAGGACTATAAACAGCCCCACAAACAGCTGGCTCAACTTCTGGCAGGGCAATCGGAGGGGCAGGTTCTGGGTGGAGAGACCGGTCGCCTGGAGAGAAAACATGCGCCTCACTGCGGTGGCGGTCGGCCTGTTCCTTGTGCCAACGCACAGCCCGCCAAAACCACTCATCCACCGCAGGGGCCTCGGTCTGGCTCGGATGCCAAGGTGCCAGGGCCGGCTGATACCGCAACACACACTGGAAAGGAATGAGGTTAGTGGAGGAGTGGCAGAGGGAATTCTGATTGACCCTCTCCACCTGGCCACTAGCTTGAGGACGGTACCCGGAGGTGAGAATGACCGTGACCCCCAGGTGTTCCATGAATGCTTTCCATACGCGTGAGGTGAACTGAGGACCACAGTCTGACACAATGTCCTCCGGGATCCCGTAGTAGCGGAAGATGTGCGTAAAAAGAGCCTCCGCGGTTTGCATGGCCGACGGGAGCCCAGGCAGAGGAAGGAGGCAACAAGCTTTGGAAAACCGGTCCACAACGGCAAAAACGGTGGTGTTCCCCTGTGAGGGGGGAAGGTCAGTGACAAAGTCCACTGAGAGGTGAGACCAGGGTCGCTGTGGAACCGGCAGGGGAAGGAGCTTTCCATAAGGGAGGTGTCTGGGTGTCTTAGACAGAGCACAGATGGAGCAGGAAGAGACGTAAACCCGGACGTCCCTAGCCAAGGTGGGCCACCAGCACTTCTCAGTCAGGCAGGCGATGGTACGGCCTATTCCAGGATGACCCAACACAGGCACCTTGTGCGCCCAGGAAAGGAGACGGTCCCGCACACCCATGGGCATATAGGCGCCGTTCTCCGGGCACTGTGCTGGTTCGGGTTCCGTACGCAGGGCCTGCCGTATATCGGCGTCCACGTCCCACACCACTGGCGCAATGATACGGAACGGAGGGATGATGGGTCTCCTCTTCCTGCCTCTCCTCTGCCTGGGTTGGAGCAGGGGAATTCCCTGGCTTGTCACCTCCTTGCCTATTAGTGGATAGAGGGCAAGTCGGGGAGAAATTACCCCTTTCTCCGCCATAGGAGCAGAGGCCCAAATTCCTCCTTCTCCTACGCTCTGCCTCGGTCAAACATGCAGAGCACACATCCATCGGCTCTGGCCACGGAGCAGGTGAAGCCATGGGCTCCGGATTCCTCGCAGGTCTTCGTCCAGACCGCAGGATGTTCTCCAACTGGATCGCCATGCTGATGAGCTGGTCGAGTGACAGGTTGTCATCACAGCAGGCTAACTCCATCTGTACCTCCTCTTGCAGTCCGCTGCGGAACACGGTGAGCAGAGCCGACTCGTTCCATCCGGTGGAGGCCGTGATGTTCCGGAACTCCAGGGCGAACTCCGAGGCGGTCCTAGATCCCTGGCGTAGTCGGAGTAGACGCTCACCCCCCTCTCGGCCCTCCACAGGATGATCAAACACCGAGTGGAAGAGGGTGAAGCGCTCGTAGGACTCGACCTCGGGTCCGCCCGTTTCCCAAACCGCTGCAACCCAGTCCAAGGCCCATCCGGTCAGTGCCGAGATGACTGTGGCAACCCTGTCTCTCCCGGAGACGGCCTCGGCGTAGCGAGCGAGGTACAGGTCGCATTGCAGAAGGAAATTCCTTGCATCTCGCTGGCGCGCCGTCAAAGCGCTCCGGGAGGGACAGGGGTATTCTGCGGACCGGCTCAGATGGAACAGAGGCAGGTAGTGGTGGTGTGGGGGCTGGTGCCGGATCCAGTGCTGGAGACTGGAGGGACTGCATTTTACCCTCCAACCGCAGGATGGTTGCCAGCATGCTGTCCATGGCGCTGCCGAGTCTGGAGAGACAGTCCTCGTGATGCTGGACTGTCTCTACGATGGTCGCCAGCTCGGCCTTTCCCGCTGTCTCCATTTTCTTTTTTTTAAGACAGGTGCAGGAATACGTATTTGAGGTTTTATTAACTCCACCCAACACAAACACGTGTATATTTATACAAAAGGGATGTAACCCAAACAAAGAGTGAGGTGTAACCTCTACACAATACACAGGACAAGACCTGTAAACAACAAGAGCACAATACACAGTACTCACGAGACCAACGGACAATGGGGAGCAGAGGGCACGTATATACACATACTAATCAGGTGGGAATGGGAACCAGGTGTGCGTAATGAGACAAGACACTCAGGGATTGGTGGTAATGATCCATGTCAGTGACGCCTAGAAAGCCGGTGACGTAGACCTCCGGAACCGGTGAACGGAATGAGCAGCAGTACCGGGGGGGGATCCGTGACAATCTGCCCCAATAGACATGGATCTGTGACAGAGAAGACATTGATGGGAACGTACTTATTCCTTTTCATTGCACTGAATGAGGAAATATAATCTATCCGCTGCTGTTTTCACTGAACAAAGTAAAGATCGTGTTGGCAAATAAGTCTGATGGGAACTCAACTCACTTACCTTTTCATAGTTATGAATGTGTGAAGTAAAGATGGAGAGACCAAAAGGTTTGGCACTATGGCAGCAGCTATTACTGCTATGGCTTCCACAATCTATTCAAACTCTCGCGTTTCAATTACGATCCAGCCCAGACCACTTATATGATTCCCTAATTGCAAATTAGACGTTCTTAAAAGGTTTTAATGACATACATCATCATCATCATCAGTGGAAATCTCATAAAAGTTAAACCTAAAGCCCTGGGAAGAAATCCATTTGGGCAACGTCCAGAGACATAAGGATCCTATGAGGCCACTCAGTTAGGTTATGTTCACACTATTCCCTATTTAGTGCACTAGGTGCCATTTGGGACTCAGATTTAGTCTAGTTTAGTGGGATAGTGGAGTTAAGAGGGAAAACAGGGACTCCTTCATATTATGGAGATGTATTATCTTTAATAACAGTTATAAAAGGGAGGAGGAGACATGCCGCTTTGCTTTGTAGGCTGCAGTTATAAAAGCCAATAAGATGTTGTTGTTGTTGCTGCTGACATGTTGTTGTTGTTGTTGTTGTTGTTGTTGCATACATAAGGACAGGAGAGTGGCAGGTTTTGGGATAGTGTAGAAACCTCGTCAGGAGGTTCGGACCTCTTGGCATAACGGACGGTTAAGGTATTGGTCCCGTCGCAGGGACCCAGGTTGTGGATACCCCCGAATTCACAACAATAGCCTACAGCGATACAGTGATGTCTGATTCAGACTGACTACTACATTGACTCCTCTCTACAGCCACAAGGATATCCAAGGTGGATGTTGCGGAACTTTAATGTACAGGAGAGCCGTTTAAAACTGACCATTAGGCCCACATTTCCTTCAGATCTCTTGTAAGCAAAATCCCTCAGGCCACCACACACACATTACATTTTAGTCATTTAGCAGACGCTCTTATCCAGAGCGACTTACAGGAGCAATTAGGGTTAAGTGTCTTGCTCAAGGGCACATCGACAGATTTTTCACCTAGTCGGCTTGGGGATTAGAACCAGCGACCTTTCGGTTACTGGCACAACACTCTTAACCACTAAGCTACCTGCCGCCCCACACATCCTCCACAGCAGCACACTACTAGTCTAATTAGTATTCTGCTATGTTTCCACTACTAGTCTAATTAGTATGCTGCTATGTTTCCACTACTAGTCTAATTAGTATGCTGCTATGTTTCCACTACTAGTCTAATTAGTATGCTGCTATGTTTCCACTACTAGTCTAATTAGTATGCTGCTATGTTTCCACTACTAGTACCACTCCGTCTTGCTGCCTGCCTCCTTGCTGACTGGACCGACCCTAATTGTCGTGATGGTTTGTTGGTTTCTGCGTGAGTCAAATGTGTGTTGAAATCAGAGAGGCAGAGGGGACCGCATCGTGTTCACATGATTGAGGAGTGTAAGGTTGGTCAGAGTGGATGCCAGCTATGATTGAGGAGTGGAAGGTTGGTCAGAGGGGATGCCAGCTATGAATGAGCAGTGGAAGGTTGGTCAGAGGGGATGCCAGCTATGATTGAGGAGTGGAAGGTTGGTCAGAGGGGATGCCAGCTATGATTGAGCAGTGGAAGGTTGGTCAGAGGGGAGGCTATTGAGGCTGTGATGCAGCCACGTAGGCACGGGTGCCACCCACTGGGGAGCCAGGGCCACCCAATCAGATTGAGAGAAAAAAAATATTTAATGCTCTCTACTTGTCAGTCTTCCAAATGGGACATTATTTATATTTTTACCTAAACATGCAAACACCATCAGATAGAATGAATAGCAAGCAGAACTGGAATGACATTCACTCTCATGGGATAGGTGGCCAAAAATAGCTAACTGAAAGCCACACCCCCAATAAGACACGAATATGACCGCATTGTGGCATATGTCACTGTGCTTCTATGGCTATATGCACCATGTTACTGTGCTTCTATCAATCAATCAAATGTATTTATAAAGCCCTTTTTACATCAGCAGATGTCACAAAGTGCTAGACAGAAACCCAGCCTAAAACCCCAAACAGCAAGCAATGCAGATTTAGAAGAACGGTGGCTAGGAAAAACTCCCTAGAAAGGCAGAAACCTAGAAAGAAACCTAGAGAGGAACCAGGCTCTGAGGGGTGGCCAGTCCCCTTCTGGCTGTGCCGGGTGGAGATTATATCAGTAAATGGCCATTAAAGCCAGATTTTTCTCCATGTTCAAATGTTCATAGAGGACCAGCAGGGTCAAATTTTAATCACAGTGGTTGTAGAGGTTGCAACAGGTCAGTACATCAGGAGTAAATGTCACTTGGCTTTTCATAGCTGGCCATTTAGAGGTTGAAATAGCAGGTGCGGTAGAGAGAGAGAGTTGAAAACAGCAGGTCTGGGACAAGGTAGCACGTCCGGTGAACAGGTCAGGGTTCCATAGCCGCAGACAGAAGAGTTGAAACTGGAGCAGCAGCACGACCAGGTGGACTGGGGACAGCAAGGAGTCATCGGGCCAGGTAGTCCTGAGGCATGGTCCTAGGGCTCAGGTCCTCTTGGAGGGGAGGGAGAGAGAGAATTAGCTTTAAAAAAGCAAAATCTTCTCTCAGCCTCATGGCGTAGAATAGCATTAATTTGCTACAATATTGCACATTTTCCTCTCTGCCCCATTGCAAAATGTGTAGAATTACAGAAAATTAGCTTTAAAATAGCAATATATTCTCTCAGCCTCATGGCAAAATCTGTAGAATAGCATGATTAGCTATAAAAATGTTTCTCTTCGCGCCATGGCAAAATGTGTAGAAATGCAGGAAGTTATCTGTTTCCCCATTGTTTGGGGTGTCCCACACACATTTCTGCAGGCCCATCCACCAACAAATGTCTGGCTACGCTACTGCTGTAATAGTGGCCAGTGTAAGGTTGGTCAGAGCAGAGGGGAAGCTAGCTATGATTGAACAGTGTAAGGTTGGTCAGAGCAGAGGGGAAGCTAGCTATGATTGAACAGTGTAAGGTTGGTCAGAGCAGAGGGGAAGCTAGCTATGATTGAACAGTGTAAGGTTGGTCAGAGCAGAGGGGAAGCTAGCTATGATTGAACAGTGTAAGGTTGGTCAGAGCAGAGGGGGAAGCTAGCTATGATTGAACAGTGTAAGGTTGGTCAGAGCAGAGGGGAAGCTAGCTATGATTGAACAGTGTAAGGTTGGTCAGAGCAGAGGGGAAGCTAACTATGATGGAACAGTGTAAGGTTGGTCAGAGCAGAGGGGAAGCTAGCTATGATGGAACAGTGTAAGGTTGGTCAGAGCAGAGGGGAAGCTAGCTATGATTGAACAGTGTAAGGTTGGTCAGAGCAGAGGGGAAGCTAGCTATGATTGAACAGTGTAAGGTTGGTCAGAGCAGAGGTGAAGCTAGCTATGATTGAACAGTGTAAGGTTGGTCAGAGCAGAGGGGAAGCTAGCTATGATTGAACAGTGTAAGGTTGGTCAGAGCAGAGGGGAAGCTAGCTATGATTGAACAGTGTAAGGTTGGTCAGAGCAGAGGGGAAGCTAGCTATGATTGAACAGTGTAAGGTTGGTCAGAGCAGAGGGGAAGCTAGCTATGATTGAACAGTGTAAGGTTGGTCAGAGCAGAGGGGAAGCTAACTATGATGGAACAGTGTAAGGTTGGTCAGAGCAGAGGGGAAGCTAGCTATGATGGAACAGTGTAAGGTTGGTCAGAGCAGAGGGGAAGCTAGCTATGATTGAACAGTGTAAGGTTGGTCAGAGCAGAGGGGAAGCTAGCTATGATTGAACAGTGTAAGGTTGGTCAGAGCAGAGGTGAAGCTAGCTATGATTGAACAGTGTAAGGTTGGTCAGAGCAGAGGGGAAGCTAGCTATGATTGAACAGTGTAAGGTTGGTCAGAGCAGAGGGGAAGCTAGCTATGATTGAACAGTGTAAGGTTGGTCAGAGCAGAGGGGAAGCTAGCTATGATTGAACAGTGTAAGGTTGGTCAGAGCAGAGGGGAAGCTAACTATGATGGAACAGTGTAAGGTTGGTCAGAGCAGAGGGGAAGCTAACTATGATTGAACAGTGTAAGGTTGGTCAGAGCAGAGGGGAAGCTAACTATGATGGAACAGTGTAAGGTGTTTCAATATGATATGTTGGATAAAATAACAGACAGACACAGATGTCAAGTTCAATAGCCTTGTTCAAGCATTGTACAAGTCCCTACACATGGAGTCCGGGGAACAGCCCAGCTAGTTGATTACCTATCAACTAGACTCCGTAACATCATCCTTTTCAATAGAAAGTGCAAACATAATGGCACAACCTTAAGTTCTTAACAGTCAAGTCATAACAATTGAAAAAGCATTACATTTTCTTTTTACTTCAGTTGTCATCTTCCTCTTTTGTTTTATTTTTATATAAACAGAGGACAAGTTAACACAGTCCCTTGCTTACAGAGTAAGCCTGTCCGGTGGCTTGCACAGCCAACCCACCCGCGAGTAAGTATGGGCTCCGACAGTGGTAGGATTATGGCCACGAGCTGGAGAGCTTGGTGGGGGTAGAAACCTCACCTTCAGTTGGCTCATGTCTCAATTCTGCACCCCTTTGCCCTTAGGCCTGGACTGACTGTGATCCAGCTCATCTAGGTCAGTGTCTGCTACGCGCACGTCCACCCGATTGCGACGATAGAGGGAGCCACCGACATCCACCAGGTAAGAACGTGGTGCCAACTCTCTGTAGGCACATACCCAGCCTCCAAAGTCCTGTGTGGTCTCCCGGCAGCGGTTTCATCCTTATCATTTCACCCCACTTCCAGCTCTGGTAGGTCTCGAGCAGTCCGGTCGTAGAAGCACTTAGCGAGCTGCTTTCTGTGGCGCAGTTTGTCCGTGACGCCAACCATGACGCAGGGCTCAAGTAGCTTGTTAGGTACGGGGATGGTCGTCTTCAGACGTCTGGACGGAAGGCGTTGTGCTGGGCTGCTGTCCATGTTTTCGGTGGGTGTGTTCCGCCACTGTAAGATGGCTTTCCAGGGGTCGTTGCTGTCACGCAAGGCCCTGGTTAACAGGTTTTTTGCAATCTTGACAGCTGACTCTGCCTTGCCATTTGCCTTTGGGTGTCTTGGAGAGGAGATCACGTGGTCGAACTCCCATTCTGAGGCGAAACGCTTGAACTGTGCAGTGAATTGTGGGCCATTGTCCGTGATGACCTTGTCAGGCTTGCAAACTGTGCCTTGCATCGCTTTATGACCGTCTCTGCAGACAAGTCAGGGAGCAGTTCAATTTCCCAAAAGTCAGAGTAGTGATCAACAATGAGAAGATTGTCCTTTTGTCTGTGGCTGAATAAGTCCATGCTGACGATCTGCCAGGCCCTTGTGGGCAGTTCGTGCGACATCATGGTTTCCTTTTGCTGTTCATGAGCATACTCGTTGCATGTGGTACAGCTGCTGACAAAGTCTTTAAATTCTAATTGCATGTTTGGCCAGTATAATGTTTCACGTGCCTGGCGGTAGCGTGCGTCACCTCCAACGTGACTGGAGTGTTTGCGAGTAAGCATCTCTGGACGTAGTGATTTGGGGATCATGACCTTCTGACCTCTGAACAAGATGCCATTTTGCACGCTGATCTCATCTCCAAAGGTCCAGTATTCTCTCACTGTGAAAGGTGTCTCCTCTTTCAGATACGGCCAACCTGTGAGAACCATGGACTTCAGTGACTGTAGGTGTTCGTCCTTGTCAGTGTGTTGCCTGATCTGGGCTAGGCGGTGATCTGTGACGTTTAAGTAGTCTACCTGATTGATCTTTTGAACATCTTGTTGTTCCTGCTGTAGCGAACAGATGGCATGCCGCTGGTAGGCAGTGCCTCTGCCTGTACATTGTGCTGTTGCCCTGCTCAGTGTTTCGCTGATGTACATCTCTGGTCCCGGCTTGTAGAAGATCTTCAGGCTGTAGTTTTGCAGAGTCAAGAGCATGCTTTAAAGCCTCTTGGGCATGTTGAGGAGAGGTTTACTGAATATTGCAATGAGTGGTTTGTGGTCAGTTTCAGCGGTGACCAGCTCTCGACCATATAAGTAGTGATGGAAGCGCTGGCAGGAGAAGACGATGCTGAGGCACTCTTTCTCAATTTGTGCATCGTTTTGTTCAGTGGGGGTGAGCGCTCTCGAGGCAAACGCAATGGGGTTGGCCTTCCTGCATAAGGCAGCATCCAAGTCCACTTTGGCTGGAGTCGCTCTGGATTGTGACACGCTTCATGACGTCATAGTAGCGCAACACTGGCATGGATGAAGCCAGAGATTTCATCTCCTGCACTGTGGCCTCGTGTTTGGGTAGCCAGTGCCATGGTGTGTCTTTGTCCAGCAACCGGCGCAGAGGCTCACAGACTGCTGATAGGTGTGGCGTGAACGTTGCAAGATAGTTTGCAAAGCCGATGAGACGCTGTACTCCTTTTGCATCAGACGGGTTTGGCATGTCGAGGATCTGACTTTGTCTGGGTCTGGCTTCAGGCCTTTGGCCGAGAGAATGTGGCCATGGAAGTGGACGTCTTTCACCTTGAACTGCAGCTTCTTCAGGCCAAGGTGCAGCTTAACTGATCGGCAGCGCTCCATCAGTGCCAGGAGCTTTTCATCGTGGTTCTGCGTTCTGCTTCTTCGTCTGTTTCACCGCAGCCTACGATCAGGACATCGTCAGCGATGGGTTCAATGCCCTTGAGCCCAGCCAGTAACTCGTGCAGCTTGCGTTGGCATACCTCAGGCGCCACTGAGACACCAAACGGGAGCTTGAGCCAGCGTTTTCCGACCCCAGGGGGTGCAGAAGGTAGTCATGAAGCTGCTTTCTTCGTCCAGCTTGCATTGAAGGAATGCATCTTGGGCGTCCACCAAGGTGAAAATCCTGGCCTTGGGAAGCTTGTAGAGGACATCCTCCAGTGTCGACATGATGTAGTGGGAGTGTTTCAGTGCTTGGTTCAGATGCTTTGGGTCGACGCAGACCCTCAGCTTCTCTGTTTTTTTCACTATGACCATATTGCTGATCCAGTCACTTGGTTCAGTCACAGATGTCATGTGGCCATCGGCCTCATACTTGTCCAGCTGGGCCTTCACAGCCACTTTCATTGCAATGGGCACATCCAATTCAAAGTGTACCTCCCCAGGCACTGATTCAACGGGCCTGTTGAATACATCGTCATATCTGCTGAGTAGCTGTTCTTTGGACAGGGGTTCCATGCCGGACATGCTCCACGATGTGCAAGGTCATTTGGTACGGTGAACTGCATCAGTCCCAGGCATTCGCATGTAGAGCCTGAGAGGAGAGGATGTTGACTGGTTTTCACGATCTCAAACTCCAGCTTGTGTTTGTGTCCCCGAATAACACATTCGGTCTCAAAGATGCCCATAGAGCTCATTAGCTCTCCGGAGTACAGCTTTAGTCTAGTATCTCTGGGCAAGAGATGTGTGTCAGGTACCAGATTGATTTTGTCTTTGTGGCTCATTACGTTGCACGTAGCACCGGAATCCAGTTGACATTGTTGCTGCCTGTTGTTTAATCGTAGTGTCACAAACCATTTATTCCCTCTTGGGTGTACAGCCCCAATGGATTCATGCATGTAAATGTCCCTTTCACTGTTCTGCTCTGAACACTGAGTGACATCATCAACACAGTGAATCTTGCCCTCACTCACCCTTTTTTTTGCTTTTTTAGACACATTTTTGCAAAGTGATTATTAGTTCCACAAGCTCTGCATGGTTTGCCGTAGACAGGGCAGTGCGCTTTGCCTCGTGCGTGTGCATTTCCACAGTATTTGCATGCTATGGGGCTGTCTGTGTTCACCGTTCGTGGTGAATTACTCTGACTCGATTGGTTTTGTCTGAATGTCTGCCTGGCAACAGCGTGAACAGTATCAGCGTCGGTGCGTGGGGTTTCGATTTCCATTGCTCTCATTCTCATGTCAGTGACTTCGGCAGTGCGGCACATTTCAATGGCAGTTACTAATGTTAAGCCTCTTTCTCTTAGTAGACGCCGGCGCGTGTCCTCATTTGCAATACCCAGTACTATTTTGTTACGAATCAGTTCATCTTTCAATCCCCCATATTCACAAGTAGCGGATCTTTCTCTCAAACGTGTTACAAGGTTGTGTACTGACTCACCCTCTTTCTGTTTGCAGCTTCCAAAAACGAACCGCTCGTAAATGATGTTCCTGGCGGGTTAGAAGTAATTCTCCAATGCATCCAGTATGGCCTTTGCTTCACACTGTTGTTGTGCTGTGAGGGTGAGATTGTGCCGGTAGATATGCCTGCATTCGCTGCCCATTAAGCTCCTCAGAGTTGCCGCTTGGACCTCGTTGGGTTTCTCGTGTAGACCGGTCGCCAGCGCATAGTCCTCGAATTCATCCCTGAAGTTGTCCCAATTAGTATTCCAGTCCCCTGTGAGAACCATGGAATTTGGTGGTGGAATGTTCGCTGCCATAGCGATGGAATATGAGATCTCTTGGCCTTCAGCCATCGAGGTAGGTAGTAATGCTAGCTAGCCAGCTAACAACGAGTTGATAAGTGTTGTGACTAACGTTAGCAGTAGGAAACGCTGTGTGTTCTCATATGGAACGTAACTGCGCCTATACTGTACTTACAGTGCCTTGCAAAAGTATTCATAAATTTTTCCTATTTTGTTGCATTACAACAATTTTGGCCATCAAGGAAACCACTATGTCTGGCGCAAACCCAACACCTCTCATCACCCGAGAACACCATCCCCACAGTGAAGCATGGTGGTGGCAGCATCATGCTGTGGGGATGTTTTTCATCGGCAGGGACTGGGAAACTGGTCAGAATTGAAGGAATGATGGATGGCGCTAAATATAGGGAAATTCTTGAGGGAAACCTGTTTCAGTCTTCCAAAGAATGGAGACTGGGAAGGAGGTTCACCTTCCAGCAGGACAATGACCCTAAGCATACTGCTAAAGCAACACTCAAGTGGTTTAAGGGGAAACATTTAAATGTCTTGGAATGGCCTAGTCAAAGCCCAGACCTCAATCCAATTGAGAATCTGTGGTATGACTTAAAGATTGCTGTACACCAGCGGAATCCATCCAACTTGAAAGAGCTGGAACAGTTTTGCCTTGAAGAATGGACAAAAATCCCAGTGGCTAGATGTGCCAAGCTTATAGAGACATACCCCAAGAGACTTGCAGCTGTAATTGCTGCAAAAGGTGGCTCTACAAAGTATTAACTTTGGGGGGGTGAATACTTATGCACACTCAAGTTTTCTGTTTTTTTGTCTTATTTCTTGTTTGTTTCACCCAAAAAAATATATTCAAAGTGGTAGGCATGTTGTTTAATTCAAATGATACAAACCCCAAAAAAATCAATTTTAATTCCAGGTTGTAAGGCAACAAAATAGGAAAAATGCCAATGCCACTTTCGCAAGCCACTGTCTGCATGTCTGGCAAACATATCAGTGTGGATGTCGGATCACCACCTCAAGCTGAACCTCTGCAAGACAGAGCTGCTCTTCCTCCTGGGGAAGGACTGCCCGCTCCATGATCTCGCCATCATGGTTGACAACTCCATTGTGTCCTCCTCCCAGAGTGCAAAGAACCTTGGCGTGACCCTGGACAACACCCTGTCGTTCTCTGCTAACATCAAAGCGGTGACCCGATCCTGCAGGTTCATGCTCTACAACATTTGCAGAGTACGACCCTACCTTACACAGAAAGCGGCACAGGTCCTAATCCTCCCGTCTGGATTACTGCAACTCGCTGTTGGCTGGGCTTCCTGCCTGTGCCATTAAACCCCTACAACTTATCCAGAACGCTGCAGCCCGTCTGGTGTTCAACCTTCCCAAGTTCTCTCATGTCATCCCGCTCCTCCGCACACTCCACTGGCTTCCAGTTGAGGCTCGCATCTACTACAAGACCATGGTGCTTGCCTACAGAGCTGTGAGGGAAATGGCACCTCCTTACCTTCAGGCTCTGATCAGACCCTACACCCAAACGAGGGCACTACGTTCATCCACCTCTGGCCTGCTAGCTCGCCTACCTCTACGGAAGCACAGTTCCCGCTCAGCCCAGTCAAAGCTATTCGCTGCTCTGGCACCCCAATGGTGGAACAAGCTCCCCCACGACGCCAGGACAGCGGAGTCACTGACCACCTTCCGGAGACACTTGAAACCCTACCTCTTTAAGGAATACCTGGAATAGTATAAAGTAATCCTTCTTCCCCCACCCCCCATAAAAAAATTAAAAAGGTGGTTGTCCCACTGGCTATCATAAGTTGAATGCACCAATTTGTAAGTCGCTCTGGATAAGAGCGTCTGCTAAATGATGTAAATGTAAAAATAACAAACGTGTGGGTTTTCGAGCCACTTCTGATACCATGTTTCAGTATGATATGTTCGATAAAAGACAGACACAGATGTCAAGTTCAATAGCCTTGTTCAAGCATTGTACAAGTCCCTACACACGGAGTCCGGGGAACAGCCCAGCTAGTTGATTACCTATCAACTAGACTCCGTAACATAAGGTTGATCAGAGGGGAGGCTATGGTGGCTCTGATGGCGGCCAGTGTAAGGTTGGTCAGAGGAAAGGCTATGGTGGGTGGCTATGATGGTGGCCAGTGGGATACTGGCACAATGTGGTAAAACGTTGGCACAGTGTGGGAGATTATCCACCTGAGAGAGCGCAACAGCGGACACAAATCTGCCAGTCTGTTCAAAGAGGTACTTTATAATAAAACAACTTATTTCAGGTGACAGACAACAAGCCACTGCTTCAACCACATTCACAGAAACCTTGATTTCCAGATTTCTTACTTTCGTTCTGAAATAGTTTGTTACAATAGTAGCCAAGTGAAAAACAATACTTGGAAGAGAGGCAACGTGGGAGTACTGAGTCTACAGCTAGCTACTGTCTCATCTACAGGAACCAAAGGACAACGCAGGAGCAACAACTAGAGCAACTAAACTCAACCCACTGGACACAGACGTCAGTTCAACGTCTAGTTTTCATTTACATTTGGTTGAGTTGTCAACTAACGTGAATTCAATGTGAAATCAACAAAACATTTTACTATGTCATTGGATTTACAATAGGTTAAAAGTTGGGTAAAAACGTTAATGACTTTTTGCAAATCCAATCAGTTTTCTACGTTGATTCATTACATTACATTTACATCATTTAGCAGACGCTCTTATCCAGAGCAACGTCAACACATTAATTTTGTTGGTTGAAATGACGTGTAAACAACGTTGATTCAACCAGTTTTTGCCCAGTGTGAAAGGTGTTGCCAGATGTAAACAGTGTGTACATGATAACTGTGAGTGGCCCTAGTCCTAGCGAAGGGTTTCTCTGCAGTAGTATCCTGCTGCGGAGTGGCCCGAGGCTCAGACAGCAGTATCCTGCTGCGGAGTGGCCCGAGGCTCAGACAGCAGTATCCTGCTGCGGAGTGGCCCGAGGCTCAGACAGTAGTATCCTGCTGCGGAGTGGCCCGAGGCTCAGACAGCAGTATCCTGCTGCGGAGTGGCCCGAGGCTCAGACAGCAGTATCCTGCTGCGGAGTGGCCCGAGGCTCAGACAGCAGTAGCCGACTGCCAACCCCAGTCCTTAGCAGAGGTTTTCTCACCCTGCATGATGAGGCTGATGGTACGCTAGCTACCAGGCTACTGCAAAGCTGCCTGGCACCAGAACAAAGCTCTCCCTCCTTCCAACAGCCGTTTGATAATACACATCCATTAATTACACGTTGACCCCTCATTACATTTACATTTTAGTCATTTAGCAGACGTTCTTATCCAGAGCGACTTACAGTTACAGTTGGTAAGTAAGTTAATAAGTCATGTCTGGCCTGAGATGTTAAAAGATACCTTGTTTTTCCCCCAGCGATTATGTAAGATATTATTGCATGTCTATAACCAAACAATCCAGGCAGCAAGGTCTTACTTAATTTCTACATTTGTACTTATTCAGATTCAGGGTCTGTTTTAATTGTCTTCACATGATGAAATTCATTCTTATGTGCAGTAAGTGCTGGTTTGTATGTACAGATACAGTGGGGAAAAAAAGTATTTAGTCAGCCACCAATTGTGCAAGTTCTCCCACTTAAAAAGATGAGAGAGGCCTGTAATTTTCACCATAGGTACACGTCAACTATGACAGACAAAATGAGGAAAAAATTTCCAGAAAATCACATTGTAGGATTTTTAATGAATTTATTTGCAAATTATGGTGGAAAATAAGTATTTGGTCAATATCAAAAGTTTCTCAATACTTTGTTATATACCCTTTGTTGGCAATGACACAGGTCAAACGTTTTCTGTAAGTCTTCACAAGGTTTTCACACACTGTTGCTGGTATTTTGGCCCATTCCTCCATGCAGATCTCCTCTAGAGCAGTGATGTTTTGGGGCTGTCGCTGGGCAACACGGACTTTCAACTCCCTCCAAAGATTTTCTATGGGGTTGAGATCTGGAGACTGGCTAGGCCACTCCAGGACCTTGAAATGCTTCTTACGAAGTCACTCCTTCGTTGCCCGGGCGGTGTGTTTGGGATCATTGTCATGCTGAAAGACCCAGCCACGTTTCATCTTCAATGCCCTTGCTGATGGAAGGAGGTTTTCACTCAAAATCTCACGATACATGGCCCCATTCATTCTTTCCTTTACACGGATCAGTCGTCCTGGTCCCTTTGCAGAAAAACAGCCCCAAAGCATGATGTTTCCACCCCCATGCTTTACAGTAGGTATGGTGTTCTTTGGATGCAACTCAGCATTCTTTGTCCTCCAAACACGACGAGTTGAGTTTTTACCAAAAAAGTTCTATTTTGGTTTCATCTGACCATATGACATTCTCCCAATCCTCTTCTGGATCATCCAAATGCACTCTAGGAAACTTCAGACGGGCCTGGACATGTACTGGCTTAAGCAGGGGGACACATCTGGCACTGCAGGATTTGAAACCCTGGCGGCGTAGTGTGTTACTGATGGTAGGCTTTGTTACTTTGGTCCCAGCTCTCTGCAGGTTATTCACTAGGTCCCCCCGTGTGGTTCTGGGATTTTTGCTCACCGTTCTTGTGATCATTTTGACCCCACGGGGTGAGATCTTGCGTGGAGCCCCAGATCGAGGGAGATTATCAGTGGTCTTGTATGTCTTCCATTTCCTAATAATTGCTCCCACAGTTGATTTCTTCAAACCAAGCTGCTTACCTATTGCTGATTCAGTCTTCCCAGCCTGGTGCAGGTCTACAATTTTGTTTCTGGTGTCCTTTGACAGCTCTTTGGTCTTGGCCATAGTGGAGTTTGGAGTGTGACTGTTTGAGGTTGTGGACAGGTGTCTTTTATACTGATAACCAGTTCAAACAGGTGCCATTAATACAGGTAACGAGTGGAGGACAGAGGAGCCTCTTAAAGAAGAAGTTACAGGTCTGTGAGAGCCAGAAATCTTGCTTGTTTGTAGGTGACCAAATACTTATTTTCCCCCATCATTTGCAAATAAATTCATTAAAAATCCTACAATGTGATTTTCTGGATTTTTTTTCCTCAATTTGTATGTCATAGTTGACGTGTACCTATGATGAAAATTACAGGCCTCTCTCATCTTTTTAAGTGGGAGAACTTGCACAATTGGTGGCTGACTAAATACTTATTTTCCCCACTGTAACTACCAAAGTAGTGGAAACACTTCTGGCGGCTCTGTTATGGTGTGGGGGTGCATTTTCCTGCCATGGTTTAGGCCCACTCAACCCCTTAGAGGGCAAAGGTTAATACCAGTAAATACACAGCCATTCTGAGCGATCACCTTCAACCTATGGTGTATAATTTATATCCTGATGGGAGTGGTCTCTTCCACCACCATCAACAAAAACACCAAATGATGACATTTTTTTGTGGAAGAAAAGTGTCGCATCCCTCCAATAGAGTTCCAGACTTGTAGAATCTATGCCAAGGTGCATGGAAGCTGTTCTGGCTTGTGGTGGCCCAACGCCCTATTACAGTTTTTCTCGATTGCTAAGACACATTTCTTGAAAGCTGCTCTCCTTTTCTCTTAACTGTGAACACAAAACCCAATTTTCAAGCTACATTCACAAGACCTCAGACTCTTCTTGCAAAACCAAACTTTCACCTCAAAACAGTTCAATCTGTGCTCAAAACTGAACTATGTTGTCAAATCGTGCCCCGAGTCAATCAAAATTAAAAACACTACTGAACAGTCACTAAACACTACGTAGAAAAATAGAAAACACAATGCTCAGGACATGAAGCTGGAGAAATAAATGTTTATTGTTCACTGTAGGCTAAATGCATGTTGCAAAACAAAAAAAACCTGTGCATTTAGCACTTGTACAAAAAGACAAAACAGAAATATTGTGCATTTACATGTAGCACTTGTAAAAACAAACAGAAATCTTATGCGTTTGCCACTTGTGTACAGTAAGCCCATGTAAATATACAAATAAGTGCATTACTCAGCCACAGCATCATGTCTCCGTACTGGGTCAGGCCACAGGACTTCATGACATCACAGGCCACATTTTGTCTGGCCAGGCAACGGGGGAAAAAAACCCTGGCATGCCGTATCCAGGCTTGGCATGCCTCCACACCTATGTCACCACAGGCAAGTCCCATGGCTTGCAGGAGATTTACCCTGGTGTAAGGTTGGCGTTCATATACCTTCCACCGCCATGAGGAGAAGAATTCCTCAATGGGGTTTAGGAAAGGGGAGTACGGTGGAAGGCAAAGATTGATAAATCCTTGGTTCATATTGTACCACTCTCTAACCTGGAGGGCTCTGTGAAAACTCACATTGTCCCAAACAACAACATAGATGGGATGCTCATCCTGCTGCCCTAACAAAGCATCTCGCATGTGATTGAGGAAAATGAGGAGCTGGTGAGTGTTGTAGGGCCCCAGGTTGGCATGATGGTGGACAACCCCATGATTGCTGATGGCAGCACATAATGTGACATTGCCACCACGCTGTCCAGGAACACCAACGATGGCCCGATGGCCAATCACATTACGGCCTCTCCTTCTCCTTTTGGTGAGATTAAACCCAGCTTCATCCATGTAGATGTATTGATGGGGTCTTTCCATTGCATCCAGTTGAAAAACCCTCTGTAGAAATAGATATAGTTTTGTAAGTGATACGGAAAAAGTGATTTAGGCCACTACAGTAAATCACTACTTAGAGTAATCAACATTGAATGTGTCTGGATATATGCCAACCTGTACATACTGGAATCTTTGCTCTTTGACTCTGTCTGAGTTGCGATCAAAGGGCACTCTGTATAGCTGTTTCATGCGCAGTCTGTTGCGCTTGAGGACACGATCAACAGTAGAGAGGCTGACACTGTTGATACCCTCAAAATTTAAATGGTCCTCAATGATCTTCTGCTGAATTTCGCTCAGTTTAATGGCATTGTTCTCACGGACCATATCAACAATTAGGGTCTCTTGGTGTGGGGAGAACATACCTGTCCTCCCACCCCCATGTGGCAGTCTTTCAATTCTACAAAAAGAGAACATGGAGTTACAAAAATATACATGGAATACTAGGCCTACAAACAGTTAGACCAACCCTCCATTACAATACTACAGTACATTGGTACAGTGATGTACTGAAACATATATTTACTTACAGTATACTGTGGTACAGTATATAGTATGTCATACAGTAATTGCTGTCAACATTTACATACTGTACTATATTGTCAAAAAAAGGTAATTACCTGTTCTCTTCTCTAAATCTTTGGATTATGGTGGACACAGTGAATCTACTGATGTTTGGTTGTACCCTTTGTCCAGCCTCCCTCATGCTCATACCATGGACAAGAACATGGTCAATCACAGTAGCTCTTATTTCATCAGATATTACTGTTCTTTGTCTTCGCTGACCACCTAGACCACCTCAACCTCCTCTCACACGAACTCTTCCTCTCAGATTTCTATCCATTGTAGGGCCTCACAAACCAGTGCTCTCTGAACTGGCTTACTGTATATGTTCCCTCACATCATTAGCCACAAGTGTGATCAATTTTGAGTTGTTGTGTTCAAGTGGTGACACCTGTGCTCTAATTGTGTTTGACTTTTGTCACCTGTGCTCACCATTATGCAGCACGGGTGCATCACAATGAAAATGTGTTGGCAAGTTATGTCTAAACAGGTGAAAAGTGCTTATGGTTTTGCCAAAAGAGTGATTGATTCAATCAGTGGGTTCAGGCAACTGAGCATTTGGTTCAGACAATAGGGTTTAGTGTTTTAGCAATTGAGAAAAACTGTAAGACACTTTACGTCGGTGTTTCCTTTATTTTGGCAGTTACATGTACGTACGTGTTTTTGGGGAGCATCTGTTCTATTCTAAGCCATGTCGTCAACTATCAAAAGGGAGGAACATTTAGCAGATCCTAATATATCAGTCATCAGGGGGAGTCATCCATTATATTTAGTGTGTTTTGCATGTCACGGTGTTAGTTGAGGGTATAGGGACATTTTGTGGGAGTCAAGCCTGTGCTGTGCAAATGGCATTAATAAACAGATGGACTGGGTCCACAGGGCCATGGACTCATTCGCTCCTGTCTATTTGTTTTCCCTAATGCTTCACAAATTGCTGAAGGAGATGGGGTTGTGGAAGTGACATGCATTCATCGATGAAATCATCACTGTCCATGTCCTCCAATGCCCTTTTTGTGACTCACTGACAGAGGGACTTTTATAAGGAACAGATACCGAAGTTCTCTCCGGAAAAACAAACCTATTCTGATCTGAACTTCTATTTAACTCTAGTACATGGGACTATTTTCTGGTTATAGAGAGAGGGGTGTTCAAATCAAACTAATAGGATTGGTTAGGGGTTGATAGGTGACCAGAGCCAAGCACACACACCATTATTCACACACCATTCACCCTGCAGGAGCCAGGCAACAGCGAATCCCACCAGAGAAATGCCTTCTTCTGTGCCTGCCCGCTGTCAAAAGAAAGAGAACTGAATAGTCCCCTAGAGATTTGTTATTTCATTTGTGTCAATATGGAGAGCCCCTTGAAAAGGAACTACATCCCCAGTCTCTATACCAGGACAGCTGTGAGCTTTTAATTAAACTGCGTTACCCTGCAGGCCTCAGAGACATGGATAAAGAAGATGTGGAACTAAGGTGGAAATCGGATAATAATGATGAGGCCCTCTTTTAGTGTAGTCACGAGGTGTTATTTCACAGTTTCCTTATTTTGGGCAACGTTGATTCTCCAAATCACTTTCAGAACATGCTGCTCTTCCTGACCAAATATGAACATATTGCTGCTACTTGACAATATTTAGTTTCTCTGAACATTATATTAGCTTGTCAAGTTTCGGTCGCGAGAACTAAAGTCTCAGTACTTTTTCCTTGTGTTTTTCTGTCTCTATAACTGAGGTGTTATAAAAGAAATAAGAAAGAGGTAGAAAAAGAAAGAGAGAGAGAGAGAGAGAGAGAGAGAGAGAGAGAGAGAGAGAGAGAGAGAGAGAGAGAGAGAGAGAGAGAGAGAGAGAGAGAGAGAGAGAGAGATAGAGATAGAGATAGAGAGAGAGATTGGTTGTCAGGCCGCCAGACACTACCTCTCCTTCAGTCCCCCTGGGTGTAGCCTATATTCTACAGTAGCATATACAGTGCCTTGCAAAGTATTCATCCCCCTTGGCATTTGTCCTATTTTGTTGCATTACAACCTGTAATTTATTTGGATTTCATGTAATGGACATACACAAAATAGTCCAAATTGGTGAAGTGAAATTTAAAAAATAACTTGTTTAAAAAACATTCTAAAAAATAAATAACGGAAAAGTGGTGCGTGCATATGTATTCACCCCCTTTGCTATGAAGCTCCTAAATAAGATCTGGTGCAACCAATTACTGTCACGGATTCTGCCGAGGCTGCTCCTCCTCCTAGTTCGGGCAGGCTTCGGCGTTCGTCGTCCCCGGAGTACTAGCTGCCACCGTTGAATGTTTCTATGTTTGATTGCTTTTGTCTGTCTATTACACCTGTGTCCGTTTGTGTCTGATTACATGTTCTATAAGTTGCCTGTTTTGTATTGGTTAGGTTGTGTGTTGTTTTTCGCCTGCCCGTAGTGCTGCGTGTTTTTCTCTGTTTTGTTGTTTTACGCATAGTTGCGTAATTGCTCGCCTCTGTTGTTTTGAGGCCGTTCATTGTATCTTTGCCTTGTGGTTCACAAGTAAACTTTGTTGGACTAAGCTTCGGTGTCCTGCGCCTGACTCCCACACCACATACACCTCAGCCTTGACAGAACAACACACCAGTATGGAGTCAGCAGGAGCAGTGGCGGCACCCAAGTCGCTGGAGGATCGGATCAGCGACCAAGACACCATGATCCGGCAACTTGGGGCCGCCATGAACGAGGTGTCCAACACTCTGCGCCGGTTGGTTACGGGAGAGGTGCCCACGCCTTCTCACACCATACCATCACCAACGGCCAGTCCTCCTCTCTCAGCACCGGAACCCAGTGGCATTCGGCTCTCGCTCCCGAGGGCATATGATGGTTCTGCAGCCGGGTGTCAGGGGTTCCTCCTGCAGGTGGAACTCTACCTGGCCACCATACACCCAGCGCCCTCGGGATGTTGATCGTGCATTTTGTTATAGGTTAGGAATTCCCCTTCGGCCGGTAGAAGCCCCCTTTCCTGTTCATGCCCTAGACAGCCGGCCGTTGGGGTCGGGGTTGATCAGAGAAGTCACAGCACCACTTAAGATGACGACGCAGGGGGGTCATGAGGAGATCATTCAGTTTTATCTGATTGACTCTCCTGCATATCCCGTGGTGCTGGGGCTTCCCTGGTTAAGCGCCCATGATCCTACCATTGCGTGGCAACAGAGGGCTCTTATGGAGTGGTCTGCCCAGTGTGTAGGGAGATGTCTAGGTGTTTCCTTAGGGGCGACCTCGGTAGAGAGTCCGAACCAAGTGCCCGCAATGCGCATTCCCCCTGAATATGAGGATTTAGCACTTGTGTTCAGCAAAACGAGGGCAACACGGCTACCACCTCATAGACAGGGGGATTGTGCGATAGATCTCCAAACAGGAGTGGCACTTCGGCGGAGCCGTGTGTATCCCCTGTCTCAAGAGGAGACAGCGGCTATGGAGACTTACATAGCAGAGTCCTTGGCACAGGGATACATACGGTCCTCCACTTCCCCGGTTTCCTCGAGTTTCTTTTTTGTGAAGAAGAAGGACGGGGGTTTGCGCCCGTGTATTGATTACCGTAGTCTCAATCAGATCACGGTTAAGTACAGTTACCCTCTTCCACTGATTGCGACTATGACAGAATCATTACGCGGAGCGCGGTTCTTCACAAAGTTGGATCTCAGGAGCGCGTACAATCTGGTGCGCATTAGGGAGGGGGACGAATGGAAAACAGCATTTAGCACCACCTCGGGTCATTACAAGTATCTCGTCATGCCATACGGGTTAATGAATGCTCCTTCAGTCTTCCAATCCTTTGTTGACGAGATTTTCCGGGACATGCATGGGCAGGGTGTGGTAGTATACATCGACGACATCCTAGTGTACTCTTCTACACGAGCCGAGCATGTAGCCCTGGTGCGCCGAGTGTTGAGGAGACTGTTGGAGCATGACTTGTATGTCAAGGCAGAGAAATGCTTGTTCTTCCAGGAGTCCGTCTCCTTTTTGGGTTATCGGTTGTCCGCGTCTGGTGTGAAGATAGAGGTGGACCGTGTGTCGGCCGTGCGTAATTGGCAAACTCCAACCACTGTAAAAGAGGTGCAGCAGTTTTTGGGTTTTGCTAATTACTACCGGAGGTTTATCCGGGGCTTTGGACAGGTTGCAGCTCCCATTACGTCCCTGCTAAAGGGGGGTCCGGTTCGCTTGCAGTGGTCAGCTGAGGCGGACAGGGCATTTGTCAAACTGAAAAACCTGTTCACCTCGGCCCGGTGCTGGCGCATCCGGATCCCTCTTTACCATTCCAAGTTGAGGTAGACGCGTCCGAGGCCGGTATTGGGGCAGTCCTGTCGCAACGATCCGGCACGCCACCTAAGCTCCGCCCCTGTGCGTTCTATTCTAAGAAGCTCAGCTCGGCGGAGCGTAATTATGACGTAGGGGACAGGGAGCTGTTAGCTGTAGTCCAGGCCCTAAAGGTGTGGAGGCATTGGCTTGAGGGGGCTCAACACCCTTTCCTCATTCTGACTGACCACCGTAACCTGGAGTACATCCGGGCAGCTAGGAGATTGAACCCTCGTCAGGCTAGGTGGAACATGTTCCTGACCCGGTTTGTTTTTAAGATTACATACATCCCAGGGTCCCAGAACGGTAAGGCAGACGCCCTGTCCCGGCGGTGTGACACAGAGGAGAGGTCCATTGAGCCTACTCCCATACTGCCGGAGTCTTGTCTGGTGGCTCCGGTGGTGTGGGAGGTCGATGCGGAGATCGAGCGGGCACTGCGTACCGACCCTACTCCCCCCGAGTGTCCTGTGGGGCGGACGTACGTTCCGCTCGAGGTTCGTGATCGCCTTATTTATTGGGCTCATACATCACCCTCCTCTGGACATCCAGGTATTGGCCGGACAGTGCACTGCCTTAGCGTGAAATACTGGTGGCCAACGTTAGCTAAGGATGTGAGGGTTTATGTCTCCTCCTGCTCGGTGTGCGCCCAGTGTAAGGCACCTAGACATTTGCCCAGGGGAAAGTTACATCCCCTGCCCGTTCCACAACGACCATGGTCCCACCTCTCGGTGGATTTTGTGACCGACCTACCCCCCTCCCAGGGGAATACCACCATTTTGGTCGTTGTGGATCGGTTTTCCAAGGCCTGTCGTCTCCTCCCAATGCCGGGTCTCCCTACTGCCCTACAGACCGCTGAGGCCCTATTTACCCACGTGTTCCGGCACTATGGGGTCCCCGAGGATATTGTGTCTGACCGAGGTCCCCAGTTCACCTCCAGAGTCTGGGGGGGCGTTCATGGAACGCTTGGGGGTCTCGGTGAGCCTTACCTCGGGGTACCACCCAGAGAGCAATGGGCAGGTTGAACGAGTCAACCAGGATGTGGGTAGATTTCTGAGGTCCTATTGCCAGGGCCGGCCAGAGGAGTGGTCTAGGTATATCCCCTGGGCAGAGATGGCCCAGAACTCTCTCCGCCACTCCTCCACCAATTTAACACCTTTCCAGTGTGTTTTAGGGTATCAGCCGGTCCTGGCACCTTGGCACGAGAGCCAGATCGAGGCCCCTGCGGTGGATGAGTGGATTCGGCGCTCGGAGGAGACGTGGGACGCTGCCCATGTCCATCTGCAGCGGGCCATCCGTCAACAAAAAGGCGAGCGCCGATCGCCACCGCAGTGAGGGACCGGTGTACGCACCGGGAGATCGAAGTCTGGCTCTCGACTCGAAACCTGCCCCTCCGCCTGCCCTGCCGGAAGCTGGGTCGGCGGTTTGTGGGGCCCTTTAAAGTCCTGAGAAGATTGAACGAGGTGTGTTACAGGTTACAGCTGCCTATTGAGTACAAGAATATTAACCCCTCGTCCCATGTGTCTCTTCTCCGGCCGGTGGTAGCTGGCCCACTCCAAGAAGATGAGATAGGAGAGACCCCTCCGCCCCCTTTGGACATCGAGGGGGCCCCGGCGTACAGGGTCCGGACCATCTTGGACTCGAGGCGCCGGATGAGTGGTCTCCAGTATCTCGTGGAGTGGGAGGGGTACGGTCCGGAGGAACGGTGCTGGGTGCCTAGGAGGGACATCCTAGATCCATCCCTCCTGACTGAGTTCCACCGTGGGCATCCCACGCGCCCGGGTTCGCGTCCTCCTGGCCGTCCCCGAGGCCGGGGTCGGCGCACGGCTGGAGCCGTGCGTCAAGGGGGGGGTACTGTCACGGATTCTGCCGAGGCTGCTCCTCCTCCTAGTTCGGGCAGGCTTCGGCGTTCGTCGTCCCCGGAGTACTAGCTGCCACCGTTGAATGTTTCTATGTTTGATTGCTTTTGTCTGTCTATTACACCTGTGTCCATTTGTGTCTGATTACGTGTTCTATAAGTTGCCTGTTTTGTATTGGTTAGGTTGTGTGTTGTTTTTCGCCTGTCCGTAGTGCTGCGTGTTTTTCTCTGTTTTGTTGTTTTACGCATAGTTGCGTAATTGCTCGCCTCTGTTGTTTTGAGGCCGTTCATTGTATCTTTGCCTTGTGGTTCACAAGTAAACTTTGTTGGACTAAGCTTCGGTGTCCTGCGCCTGACTCCCACACCACATACACCTCAGCCTTGACAATTACCTCCAGAAGTCACATAATTAGTTAAATAAAGTCCACCTGTGTGCAATCTAAGTGTCACATGATCTGTCACATGATCTCAGTCTATATACACCTGTTCTGAAAGGCCCCAGAGTCTGCAACACCACTAAGAAAGGGGCACCACCAAGCAAGTGGCACAATGAAGACCAAGGAGCTCTCCAAACAGGTCAGGGACAAAGTTGTGGAGAAGTACAGATCAGGGTTGGGTTATAAAAAAAATATCAGAAACTTTGAACATCCCACGGAGCACCATTAAATCCATTATTAAAAAATTGAAAGAATATGGCACCACAACAAACCTGCCAAGAGAGGGCCGCCACCAAAACTCACAGACCAGACAAGGAGGGCATTAATTAGAGAGGCAACAAAGAGACCAAAGATAACCCTAAAGGAGCTGCAAAGCTCCACAGCGGAGATTGGAGTATCTGTCCATAAGACCACTTTAAGCCGTACACTCCACAGAGCTGGGCTTTACGGAAGAGTGGCCAGAAAAAATCCATTGCTTAAAGAAAAAAACACCTCTCATCACCCTGAGAACAACATCCCCACAGTGAAGCATGGTGGTGGCAGCATCATGCTGTGGGGATGTTTTTCATCGGCAGGGACTGGGAAACTGGTCAGAATTGAAGGAATGATGGATGGCGCTAAATACAGGGAAATTCTTGAGGGAAACCTGTTTCAGCCTTCCAGAGATTTGAGACTGGGACGGAGGTTCACCTTCCAGCAGGACAATGACCCTAAGCATACTGCTAAAGCAACACTTGAGTGGTTTAAGGGGAAACATTTAAATGTCTTGGAATGGCCTAGTCAAAGCCCAGACCTCAATCCAATTGAGAATCTGTGGTATGACTTAAAGATTGCTGTACACCAGCGGAACCCATCCAACTTGAAGGAGCTGGAGCAGTTTTGCCTTGAAGAATGGGCAAAAATCCCAGTGGCTAGATGTGCCAAGCTTATAGAGACATACCCCAAGAGACTTGCAGCTGTAATTGCTGCAAAAGGTGGCTCTACAAAGTATTTACTTTGGGGGGGTGAATAGTTATGCACGCTCAAGTTTTCTGTTTTTTTATCTTATTTCTTGTTTGTTTCAGATTTTTATTTATTTTGCATCTTCAAAGTGGTAGGCATGTTGTGTAAATCAAATGATACAAAACCCTCAAAAATCCATTTTAATTCCAGGTTGTAATGCAACAAAATAGGAAAAATGCCAAGGGGGGTGAATACTTTTGCAAGTCACTGTATGGATCGGTTTCAGGCTTTGATCCAAGCAATCCTTACTGAACATAATTGACCTTGATCAATAAGTGCTGTGCGTCTGCATGTAGAAAGAAACGGAGGATGAAAAGCCTTGAAATGGAAGAAATCAGAATAACTATAATCCTCTCATCACACATACATAACTAGTTCACAACCAGCCCCCAACATTATATAGAGGGACTGCCACCTGCTCTCTCTCTCCAGGCCCAGTCAATATAAAGGCAATGAGAAGGTTGCATCCAAGATCAACTGGGTTTAAACTGCCTAGGTATTCTGGTCATAGACACCAGAGCAGAGCACTGAGCAGTGTGTCCTCTCTCAACTGCCTCACATTTTTTGGAGGTCAATTAATTCCTTCTCAATACAGTCAATTCAGGAAGCAGACTGAAAGATGTACACTGGAATAGGAATTTTAGTTTATTTCCCAAATGGACTCAATTGAAATGGAATTGAGCCTTACTCTGATGGCCTGGATCTGCTGTTCGCTAATATGGGGAAGTGGTGGAGCATAGGGTTAACACACACACACACACACACACACACACACACACACACACACCAGATGTAGTTCCCCTCCCTCCCAAACACAATGCAACACAAAACCATACAGACAGAACAGGCTCACTAGAGAGGGTAAGAGGTGTTTGGTGACCTGTCTTTGTGTCGCCACCAAGGTTGTTTTGAAAGCTGACCCTGCAGTCTTTACACAATGGAGGGGGCAGGAGGAGGAGTTTATTTGGAATTAGGGGCAGAATTTATAGAAACCTGCTTTTTAAAATCAGCTTTTTCTCTATCTCCCCATAAAATCATACAATCACACTCTTAAAACAGCTACAGGCTTCAGTGCCAATACATGATCCCGTCATAATTCATAGATTTACATAGTTTTACAATGATTAAATACATGAAGTGTTGAGATAGAGACAGTAACTGGGCTAGACACTGATGTGGAATCCTTGTCAGAATCAGAATCGCGACTGTTGGAATCCTCCATCAATGTTCTGTGTGCCTGGATAGGTGTTCCAGTGACAGTCCATGCCTGGCGGTAACCAGGGTATCCTTAGGCAGGCAGAGACTAGATTCAAACAGACATCACCACATCTAGTGATGGCACTGCTCTCCTCATACAGTAGGCCTTGCCTCGCTTCATCGCTGCTTGGACTTTAGATGAGGGAGCACAACAACAAAAATATGTAAATGACATCATCATGTCCTCAATCAATCGGTTTGTACCGACAGATTTAACAAATTGAATAGACTATCATTATAGAATATAGCATAAAATCATCCCCCAATTGCAATGTCTGCCATATTGTCTCAAGAAATGTTTATATTTTTAATTCCCCTCCATGCCAACCATTTGATTGATCTCAATCAGTTTCATGTGAATATGCATTTAGATCTTCTTGAATTACTGTTTCGTGAGCGAATTAAAGCAGATGGTGTTAAACTGTTAGCCTTTTCTTCTATTTTGTTTCAATGAAAAGCATATATCCTGCCTGGTGGCGCACGCTGTTGGGTTTTGGCACATTATAATATTTGTTTTACTATTCAGCTTCAGCTAACCATCCTAAAACCTCATTAGAAAGTAGGAGTTATTTCTGGTGTAGCAGTGACGTTATAGGCCTGCTATGTTATGGTATTATATTCGGTTCTGTTATTGTAAAAAAACCAATTAATAATGATGTGATCGTGTGAGACATTGATTCAGCTTTGATCTAACTTTACTAAACGATCCCCCATTGTGAGAAGTGATAATCTTCCATTTGTAATAATAATAATAAGTGATGAGTATGACTATTGGGCAACAACATCTTGATGAGATGAAGGACTATTAGAGGTAGACGACAGGTCTTGATGAGATGAAGGACTATTAGAGGTAGACGACAGGTCTTGATGAGATGAAGGACTATTAGAGGTAGACGACAGGTCTTGATGAGATGAAGGACTATTAGAGGTAGACGACAGGTCTTGATGAGATGAAGGACTATTAGAGGTAGACGACAGGTCTTGATGAGATGAAGGACTATTAGAGGTAGACGACAGGTCTTGATGAGATGAAGGACTATTAGAGGTAGACGACAGGTCTTGATGAGATGAAGGACTATTAGAGGTAGACGACAGGTCTTGATGAGATTAAGGACTATTAGAGGTAGACGACAGGTCTTGATGAGATGTAGGACTATTAGAGGTAGACGACAGGTCTTGATGAGATGAAGGACTATTAGAGGTAGACGACAGGTATTGATGAGATGAAGGACTATTAGAGGTAGACGACAGGTCTTGATGAGATGAAGGACTATTAGAGGTAGACGACAGGTCTTGATGAGATTAAGGACTATTAGAGGTAGACGACAGGTCTTGATGAGATGTAGGACTATTAGAGGTAGACGACAGGTCTTGATGAGATGAAGGACTATTAGAGGTAGACGACAGGTCTTGATGAGATGAAGGACTATTAGAGGTAGACGACAGGTCTTGATGAGATGAAGGACTATTAGAGGTAGACGACAGGTCTTGATGAGATGAAGGACTATTAGAGGTAGACGACAGGTCTTGATGAGATGAACATTTTAAACAATTGGAGCACCTTTCGTGGTGCTGAAAGGACCGCGCCAGGATCACGCTATGATGTTAAAGAAGTTGAACCAACTTGTGGTGCTGAACGACAGCTGCACATTCGGACAGTTCAGGAACAAACAACAATAATAAGCAGTAGGCTATAGCCTGATTGGCCTACGACTACGTGGTATAGCTATTTGTAGGCTATAACCTAATGTAAATGCAAATACATACAGTATAGCTTAATATCATTGCACTGTTTGCAAGGACAGCTTTATTGCGAGTAGGTATTTCATTGTATTGTGTGGCTTACACGCTGTATCTTAAATAAACGTTGATTTGATTAGCTTGAACACATGGTTACAGGTTTTGCCACAATAGATTATATTGAAAATATGTTTTAATAACTCGATTATTAATCTACTCCCTTCCCTGAAAATCCCACCCCCAGGGCCTACAGTTTTCATAACTGTGACCTTAATTGCCTACTGTCTGTAAGCTGTTAGTGTCTTAACGACCGTTCCACAGGTGCATGTTCATTAATTGTTTATGGTTCATTGAACAAGCATGGGAATAATTTGCAAATAAATTCATTAAAAATCCTACAATGTGATTTTCTGGAGAAAAAAAATTCTCAATTTGTCTGTCATAGCTGACTTGTACCTATGATGAAAATTACAAGCCTCTCTCATCTTTTTAAGTGGGAGAACTTGCACAATTGGTGACTGACTAAATACTTTTTTCCCCCACTGTAGGTGAAATAATTGTTCCATTTTATGATACAAGTACCAAACTTGGTACACTAATACAAGATACCTTAAGGAACATTTGGAGGCCGTCTGGGAAGCCCGTCAGTCAACCAGTGCGGCCATTTTAATAAAATGGCTGCCATCCGGATGTCCTGTTAGAAGAAAATAGGGTAGTCATTCCAAATAATATAAAAATGACTTTGTAATGTCATTTATCCAATAAATAAACCCCACAGATTATGTATACAATAATTCTGATAGTAAAATACTCTTAAGATCTTCATGTGGGTCATACTGAGGTCATTTTGACCAAATTGTGGACTTTTCGATAAAGCCACCTAATTTCACACAGCTGGGGCATGTCTACAGTATTTTGGGCTATAGTGCCATTGCAGATTTTGTCCATTACCTCCCCTGACAGCCATTTCCAATATGGCCACTAAAAAACAGTCAACGAAGCCCAAGATAGTTAACTGGTTGGATAGATGTCACCAGTGGTACTCTGCTCCGGTCAGAGAGCAAGCAGACGACAGGATTTGTGGTTGGACATGGTACATTTGGATTGTGGTTCTGCAACAAAGCAGACATTATAAGCAAGTTTCATAACATAAAATGTAAACAATATATCTCAAATTAGGAAAATAAGGAAATTAGATGACGTCTTAATGTTATAACTTAACCAAAATATGTGGAAAATAGGAAACAAACGCACTCTTAACTTGAAAGAAACGGAGGAATGGCTTGACAGGATTTAAATACAAACCGAGCTGGTCATGGGTGCACCTCAGCCACGCTCAAGGTCCTAAATGATATTATAACCGCGATCGATAATAGACAGTACTGTGCAGCCATCTTCATCGACCTGGCCAAGGCTTTCGACTCTGTCAACCACCGCATTCTTATTGGCAGACTAAATAGCCTTGGTTTCTCAAATGACTGCCTCAACTGGTTCACCAACTACTTCTCAGATAGAGTTCAATGTGTCAAATTGGAGGGCTTGTTGTCTGGACCTATGGCAGTCTCTATGGGGGTGCCACAGGGTTCAATTCTCGGGGCGACTCTATTCTCTGTGTATATCAATGATGTCGCGCTTGCTGCTGGTGACTCTCAGATCCACCTCTACGCAGACGACACCATTTTGTATACATCTGACCCTTCATTGGACACTGTGATAACAAACCTCCAAACAAGCTTCAATGCCATACAACACTCCTTCCGTAGCCTCCAACTGCTTTTAAACACTAGTAAAACTAAATGCATGCTCTTCAATCGAACGCTGCTGGCACCCACCCGACTAGAATCACTACTCTCGGCGGGTCTGACCTAGAGTATGTGGACAACTACAAATACCTAGGTGTCTGGTTAGACTGTAAACTCTCCTTCCAGACTCACATTAAGAATCTCCAATCAAAAGTTATATCTAGAATCGGCTTCCTATTTCGCAACAAAGCCTCCTTCACTCATGCTGCCAAACATGCCCTCGTAAAACTGACTATCCTACCGATCCTTGACTTCGGCGATGTCATTTACAAAATAGCCTCCAACACTCTACTCAGCAAATTGGATGTAGTCTATCACAGTGCCATCTGTTTTGTCACCAAAGCCCCATATACTACCCACCACTGTGACCTGTACACTCTTGTTGGCTGGTCCTCACTACATATTTGCCGCCAAACTCACTGGCTCCAGGCCATCTATAAATCACTGCTAGGCAACTCTCTGCCTTATCTTAGCTCATTGGTCACCATAGCAACACCCACCCATAGTATGTGCTCCAGCAGGTACAACTCACTGGTCATCCCCAAAGCCAACACCTCCTTTGGCCGCCATTCCTTCCAGTTCTCTGATGCCAATGACTGGAACGAACTGCAAAAATCTCTGAAGCTGGAGACTCTTATCTCCCTCACTAACTTTAAGCATCAGTTGTCAGAGCACCTTACCGATCACTGAACCTGTACACAGCCCTTCTGAAATTAGCCCACTCAACTACCTCATCCCCATATTGTTATTTATTTTTGCTCATTTGCACCCCAGGATCTCTATTTGCACATCATCTCTTGCACATCTATCATTCCAGTGTTAATACTAATTGTAATTATTTTGCACTATCGCCTATTTATTGCCTTACCTCCATAACTTGCTACATTTGCACACACTGTATATATATTGTCTGTGGTATTTTTGACTTTATGTTTTGTTTTACCCCATATGTAACTCTGTGTTGTTGTTTTTATCGCACTGCTTTGCTTTATCTTGGCCAGGTCGTAGTTGTAAATGAGAACTTGTTCTCAACTGGCTTACCTGGTTAAATAAAGGTGAAATAAATAAATTAAAAATTATATTCTAATAGAAAATCCGAATGGCAGCCATTTTATTAAAATGGTTGACTGACATGCATTCCAGACTGCCTCCAATTTTTTCAATGTTTCTTAAGGTATCTAGTATTAGTGTACTAAGTTTGATATTTGTATCATAAAGTGGAACGATCTCGGTATATTTGGTTCTTATCCGCTGGACTCAGGGCCGGATTAATGCAGTGGCATACCGGGGCTGAAGCCCAGGCCTGTGGACGGCCCAAGAGGAAGAAAGAATTACTTTTTTTTACAAAAAAATACAATAAAGGAAATATATACTGTATGTATTATATATACAGTTTATATTATATATTTTGTATATATTTTGTATTTTTTTTTACTGCAACAGCCAACCACAGGAGGACTTAGTAGCCCGCTCTCAATGAGTGTAGACAGCCTACTGCTGACTGCGGCCGCTCTGCTGATCATCAGATGGGGGGAGGAGAGGGGGTAGGGGGACCACGTGGATAACTGGGGGGCCCTGCCTTGATTGGGTAACTGATTAAGAAAACATTTTCAAAAGAAACTTCATAATAAATAAATGTGACTGGTTTAATTGTTTGAGTGGGGCTGGGCCCCAGCCCGTAGGGGGCTGAAGAGAAAAATATGTATTATTATTATACGTGTTTATCATAGCACAGGAGCCCGCTCTCAATGTTCAAAATACACCAGAGAGCATAATTTAGCCACAGAGGATCAATAGTTTATAAAAAATAAACCACCACCATCACACCACCACCACCATGCTTGTCCTTTGGTATGATGTTCTTACTGTGGAATGCAGAGTTTGGTTTTCGCCAGGCATTACTGGAACCATGTCGTCCAAAAAGTTATACTTTTGAATCATCTGTCCATAGAATGTTCTTCCAAGAGTCTTGATGATCATCCAAGTGCTTTTTGGCAAACTTGAGTCAACTTTTTGGACGAGATGGGTCCCATTATGCTTGGCGAAAACCAAACACTGCATTCCACAGTAAGAACATCATACCAAAGGTCAAGCATGGTGGTGGTGGTGTGATGGTTTGGGGATGCTTTGCTGCCTCAGGACCTGGATGACTTGCCTTAATAGAAGGAACCATGAATTCTGCTCTGTATCAGAGAATTCTACAGGAGAATGTCAATGATCCAAAGACAATGATCCAAAACACACAATCAAGTCTACATGAAAATTGCTAAAAAGCAACATATTTGAGGTTTTGGAATGGCCTAGTCAAAGTCCAGACCTAATCCCAATTGAGATGTTGTGGCAGGACTTGAAACGAGCAGTTCATGCTTGAAAACCCACACGTCACTGAGTTAAAGCAGTTCTGCTTGGAAGAGTGGGCCAAAAACACCACTGGCTAACCCTCCACTACACAACTGGCTAACCCTCCACTACACCACTGGCTAACAGCAACACAAGTAGCTTATCTTGAGACATCGAGTACATCGGCCATCACCGTGAGTAGCCTATGGCAGGGATCATCAACTAGATTCAGCCCTGGCCGATTTCTTCTTGAGCGGATGGTCGGGGGGCCAGAATAGAACATTTTTACATTGATTGCAAATTGACCACAAGAAGCCCAAACAGATACTGTATAATATTCGACTAAAACATAATCATTTCAAACCTTGCTTACATTTGTATATGATCACATACAGTGCCTTCAGAAAGTATTCATACCCCTCGACTTATTCCACATTTTGTTGTGTTACAGCCTGAATTCAAAATGGATTAAATTGACTTATTTTTCTCACCGATCTACATACAATACCTCATAATGACAATGTGAAAACATGTTTTGAGAATGTTTTGCAAACGTATTGAAAATTAAATACAGAAATCTTATTTACATAAGTATTCACATCCCTGAGTCAACACTCTGTAGAAGCAACTTCGGCAGAGATTACAGCTGTGAGTCTTTCTGGGTAAATCTCTAAGAGATTTCCATACCTGGATTGTGCATCATTTGCCCATTATTCTTTTCAAAATTCTTCAAGCTCTGTCAAATTGGTTGTTGATCATTGCTAGACAGCCATTTTCAAGTCTTGCCATATATTTTCAAGCAGATTTATGTCAAAACTGTAACTCGGCCACTCAGGAACATTCACTGTCTTGGTAAGCAACTCCAGAGTAGATTTGGCCTTGTGTTTTAGGTTATTGTCCCGCTGAAGGGTGAATTCATCTCCCAGTGTCTGATGGAAAGCAGACTGAACAGGTTTTCCTCTAGGATTTGCCTGTGCTTAGCTCCATTCTGTTTCTTTTTTTTATCCTGAAAAACTCCCCAGTCCTTAACGATTACAAGCATATGCATAACATGATGCAGCCACCACTATGCTTGAAAATATAGAGAGTGGTACTCAGTAATGTGTTGTATTGGATTTGCCCCGAACATAACATATTGTACTCAGGACAAAATGTTAACTGCTTTACCACATTTTTTGCAGTATTACTTTAGTGCCTTGTTGCAAACAGGATGCATATTTTGGAATATTTGTATTCTGTACAGGCTTCCTTCTTTTCACTCTGTCAATTAGGTTAGTATTGTGGACTAACGACAATGTTGTTGATCCATCTACCAATGGGTGCCTTTCTTTGCGAGGCATTGGACAACCTCCCTGGTCTTTGTGGTTGAATCTGTGTTTGAAATTCACTGCTCGACTGAGGGACCTTACGGCACACTGACTCACCTAATGATGAATATGAAGCCATAGGCCAGGGTTCCCCAACTGGCGGACCGCGGGCCGAAAGTTTTCTGAGCAAAGTTTTTATTTTATTTTTTATTGTTGAACATAAAAGACTGTAAAAACACCAGGAAATCAGCTCCAAGTGATTTTAATTTTGGCAATCTGTTCCCACGCATAATAGAGAGACATACCGGGCCTCTAGAAAGTATTCACCTCCTTGACATTTTCCAAATGTTGTTGTGTTACAGCCTGAATTTTTAATGAATTAAATTGAGATTTTTTTGGGGTCACTGGCCTACACACAATACCCCATAATGTCATGTTTTTTGAAGATAGAAAAATGAAAAAAATGAAAAGCTGAAATGTCTGGAGTCAATAAGTATTAAACGCCTAAATAAGTTCAGGAGTAGAAATTTGCTTAACAAGTCACATAATAAGTTGCTTGTGTGCAATAATAGTGTTTAACATGATTTTTGAATGACTGCCTTATCTCTGTACCCCCCACATACAATTATCTGTGCCACTGGAATATTATTTAGTAGCCTACTGTAGCCTATGATATATATATATATATATATATATATATATATATACTGTATATAATGTACATATATTTCCTCCTAATATTGTACAATGTGTGTGTCGCTTCATTGTTTGAATCAAGACCAGATTGATCTCAGTTTGTCAGTCAGAGTAGCCACTCACTTTGGTAAAAAAGATTCAGCTAATGTCTTCTGTCATGTATATTTACATTTACATTTTAGTCATTTAGCAGACGCTCTTATCCAGAGCGATTTACAGTTAGGTGAGTGCATACATTTTTATACTTACGTAGAATGACGTAGAATTGCACGAAATGCGTTTTTAAAAGGCAGATTTTCTTCCGACACTGAAAAAAAGAGAAAACGTGTGGAAATCATAAAAAAACCTTCTCTCTGCTGTAGCCTATTCCACACTTCAAACGGTATTATGGCTTTATTATAAAGGGGCTTTTTCTTTAACAGTAAATTGACCATGCATCGAATTGCATCTTGGTGCACGGATTTGTTTACAGAAAATGAGGGTGTGCCGGGGGGGCTATGATTTCTTAATCCGACCCTGGCTGGACTATATGTGGATATATGCGCGGATAAGTCTATGGGGAAGGCGCTCCTGACGTTCTTGCAAAGTCGAGCCCACATGCTCACAGTCAACATCACTTTTTTTAAATGACTTTGTCAAATAGAAGGTATTATTATTATTGTTTGTTTTTTATTTTACAACCATAGCCTACTCATTCACACTCCTGAGAAACTCCGACCGTTCCCGCCCACAGAGGTTCCGTTCACTTTTTTTTGCCTCACTGCTCCGTCGTTGCCAAGGTTTCCGTGTACGAGCTGCAAAGAGCGGAGACGCGCCGCCGCTGCAATTCAATTGTGCTATAGCCAGCCATGGCGGCAGATCTACGCCCGGAGTGGATCTCTTGTCTCCCTTCTTCATGGAGTTATGGGGTCACTCGGGATGGACGAGTCTTCTTCATCAAGTAATAATCTATTGGATATTATTCGTGGGTGTATTTGTATGATTTTAACTCGGATACACACCAAATGCGATACGTATTCACCCTTTCCCTTTCTCACCAACAGCGAAGAAGCAAAGAGTACAACCTGGTTGCATCCAGTCAGTGGAGAGGCAGTGATAACTGGCCATAGGAAAACTACAGGTAAGGATGTCACCAAGTTTCTGTCCATATGCCACCAAGCAGTTTTTGTTTCAAACAGAATAGAACCAGAGAGCCAAAAGGGGTTAGTTGTTTTGATGTGTGTGAGCTTTGGTTCGTGGTCCTGCCGTTGAACGTTCTGAAGTTGGCTTCACATTCATCAATATGTTAGCTAGCTAGCCATCTCAGGTAACGAAAGGTAAACTTGGAAAATAGAAATTACTTAGTTATGCCTCAACTGTTTTTGTCGACGTCTCCTCGGCAAATAACAGACAAATTCAAAAAAATGTTTTGTATCCTTCGAGCTTTGGCTACACCTTACACCTATCAACATATTTTAGCATTAGCTACAGTAGCTAGCTGTGTGATTTTACAGTTAGATAGCAGCTGCTGCACATTATTAACTAACGTTAGCTGAATTACCAGTATCTTTGATATTAGCTACTGATCCATAAATTGGCCACCAGTTTAGCGACGTCGATTTTTCGAATTGACAAAAGTTCCTAATTTCTAATGTAAAAGGTAAACGTTACAGGTAGGATTCGTGGTGTTTCAGTCCCATGTAACGTTACTGTACTTAGAACAGTGCGCAACACATTAGATTATGTGACCAGGCAACTCGTGAGGGACAATGGCACTGCATATCTGACATGCTAGCTCTTAATTGAAGCTGGATGCGCCCTAGCCCTAGATGTATTCTTACCTTTACTCCAGAAGGTCCAAGGACCCGATGTTATTTTCAGAGGTAGACTGGCTCTGGCAGCCAAAACAGCCAAATACTCTATCTAAACTGAATCGATTCTCAATTGCGATACGTTTTTAGAAACATAAAACCCTTTACTTTCATATCACATCAATATAATTTCACAAATGCAAAATATACACTTACTGTACACAGTTATAACCGGCTTTACCACAGTTGCAGCCAACAGTATTTTTCAGTGACAACACGTTTCTGGCGACCTTCTTCGGTTACACAGAGGTGTTCAGAGCATGCTAGATAGCTAATTAGCACTTTCTTCCATCCGTCTTCCATAAACACGTGCTGTAACTTGGAGATATGGCCCTGTGGGAGCACTAACCCTAACCCCTATAAAGGTGTGTATCAATTTAACCTTTTGTTTTTTAGAAAATTATTTCTCGCTGATATGAAAGATAAGGTCCTTATGGTTCCAAAACCATACCGGTTAATGTTCAGACCGAGCGTCGGGGATCTTAACAAAACACCCCTGTACAGAAGAGGCCTTCATCCAATGACTCTCATGTGTAATCTAATGGAACTGAGTCATGCTCAAGGGGCTAGCTGCTCCCCTACAAAGCATGGCATGCATTTTGACAGCTGGCATCGTGTTAGTTCATTGGCTTACACTCCGTGACTCTGATGTGTGTGTGTGTGTGTGTGTGTCTGGTCTGTTGTGCCTCTATTTGTTTATCTTGTGTGTTTATGTGTGTTTCTCCTGATAGATTTACCAACTGGATGGGAGGAGGGATTTTCGTTCGAGGGGGCTCGGTGCTTCATAAAGTGAGTCAGAATTTCAGATCACAGCCTCCCCCCTCTTTCACATTCAACAGGTCTTCAGTTGACGCTGTTACTTGGAATTAACAACGGACACGCAGTGTATCCCCATAACCACCCAAATGTCCGCTTTATTCTAAGTTTATAAAGTAAGGGTGGCCTGCACTTCAGAGCAAGTCATGCATACTGTCACTGTTTAAGAAGGTGGTGAGCCTTTGGGTCTCAGTGACCTTTGTCTGAACAGGCTTTAGACCACTTGTTGAGGGTTTGTCTCTCCATCAGTCGGTATCCAACTTCAGCCGACCTCTCCCTCAGTTAACTACCCTTTTCCCCTCTTGTACAAGCTGGCATGAAATGTATTTCGTCATGCTCACATTATATCAGCAAACCTCTGTTTATGCTTAGTTTGAATGCATTGCTTTTCAGTTGTTGCTCCAAATGTAACCCAGGAGCCAATACCTATGGCTCTGGTAAAGCCCAACCTAACCTGGCCCAGGCCATGCCTTGTAAGAACAACATATAGAGAATCAAGGGCTCTTCTGTCATAGCTGGGAACCTTTACTCTTTTATTTGCATGGTTTATCAGCTAAGTTAATTATTACATAGTCTTTAAGAGAGCACTGTGTGTGTGTGTGTCGGTGTGTCTTTGTATAAATAGACAGGTGGGCTGTGGAAATGGCATACTGTGCTCTGTTGGAAAGCAATGTTAAGCTTAACATAGGCCATGTTTCCCCTTCTAAGATGAACTGTGAAGTGTTTATAATGACACTGGTTATGACTGAGGGTGTCATAAGTGATGTCATAACACATGAGTCATGTGGTGGTCACGAATTTCGTCAGCCGGTAATTGACCAAGCAAATAACTGTCGGTCTCATGGTAATTGACCGTTAATTAACATAAACACATTTAGCATCTCCTGGCTTCCACACATAGCCTACAAGCCATTAAACATTTTCTAATAAATCCATATAATATAGCCTACACCACTCTTTGTACTACTCCCTTCACAGAACAGCGCAAACTGGCTCTAACCAGAATAGAAAGAGGAGTGGGAGGCCCCGGTGCACAACTGAGCAAGAGGACAAACACATTAGAGTGTCTAGTTTGAGAAACAGACGCCTCATAGGTCCTCAACTGGCAGCTTCATTAAATAGTACCCGCAAAACACCAGTCTCAACATCAACAGTGAAGAGGCGACTCTGGCATGCTGACCTTCTAGGCAGAGTTGCAAAGAAAAAGCCATATCTCAGACTGGCCAATAAAAATAAAAGATTACGTTTGTACTGTTCTATGAAGGGAGTAGTACACAGCGTTGTAAGAGATCTTCAGTTTCTTGGCAATTTCTCACATGGAATAGCCTTCATTTCTCAGAACAAGAATAGACTGACGAGTTTCAGAAGAAAGTTCATTGTTTCTGGCCATTTTGATTCTGTAATCGAACCCACAATTGCTGATGCTCCAGATACTCAACTAGTCTCAAGAAGGCCAGTTTTATTGTTTCTTTAATCAGCACAACAGTTTTCAGCTGTGCTAACATAATTGCAAAAGGGTTTTGTAATGATCAATTAGCCTTTTAAAATGATCAACTTGGATTAGCAAACACAACGTGCCATTGGAACACAGGACTGATGGTTGCTGATAATGGGCCTCTGTACGCCTATGTAGATATTCCATTAAAAATCTGCCGTTTCCAGCTACAATAGCCGTTTCCAACATTAACAATGTCTACACTGTATTTCTGATCAATTTGATGTTATTTTAATGGACAAAAAAATTGCTTTTCTTTTCGAAAACAAGGACATTTCTAAGTGACTCCAAACTTTTGAACGGTAGTGTATGTGTGACATTTGTTTTGATTTAGAATGGACCATTATCATGCACCTGTATCGAAACAGGGGCAGCGGGAAAAAATACATGTCATCTACGCACTTAAATAGCGAATGGAGGACGCTTCTCCCTGTGGTTTATTTTCATGCCAGCCAGGTAGGCTATACTCCTGTTGTAAAGAGAAGCAATGTGCTTAATATTAGGAAAGTTGAGAAATAAATATAGTAGGCCTAGCCTATAGAAAGCTGATGGGATCCTCTTCTTTTTATTAGCCGCCATCACTTTGTTTTCTCCCGCAATTGCATAGCCTATAGAAATGTTGCGCAACATGAGCTCATTGGCTCTCATGAAGTGTTTGATTAGATTTTTGAATACATTTGCATTGATGTCAGAGTGATTAGAGGGACAATAGAGTGCTGAGTACCAGGCAGTTAGCAAGTTTGGCAGGCTACTAATGACCAGCAGCAGCTTGGAAAAGCCTAATTACTGTGACTAAACGGTCATGTGGAATTTGACTGCCTTCATGACTCGTGTGGCGGTAATACGGTCACCGCAACAGCCCTAGTCATGTATTGAGTAGGCAATGGCATACATCCTCTCCTTTCCTCAGAATCGTATTATGTGTGTGTGTGCTTGTGTCACTGTGTGAGTAAGTAGGGGAATGCAGCGCATGTCTCTCTCTTGTGGTCCTCTGTAGCTCAGCTGGTAGAGCACGGCGCTTGTAACGCCAATCGATCCCCGGGACCACCCATACACAAAAATGTATGCACGCATGACTGTAAGTCGCTTTGGATAAAAGCGTCTGCTAAATGGCATATTATTATTATTGTCCAATAAGACATACAAGCAGCACTTTCTCTTCTTTAACATGTTGCCCTGTGTGTTTGGAGTGAAAGGGGATCCCGTTGAACTACGTCGATGGTGTGAGGACCAGGTTAACCTTGAGAGGGGTTAGATGAGGTCAAAGTTATGTTTTCCCATCTCCTTCGTCATCATATTTCACATCATAAATTTTTCTCTCCTCCCTGACCTGTGTCCCCTTCCTTTTGTTTCATGACAGTCTGTGTGCGTGTGTCAATCTTGTTCCCTTCCTCTTGCTTCATGGCTTCCTTATATGGAATCAGAGAGGTCATAGACGGTGATGTCTTCTCCAGCATCATATTTTACATCATGTAATGGCGTTCCACCTCCTCCTCCCTGTGTTCTTGTCCTCTTGCTCTGTGGCATTCTGATAGTGAGAAATATGCCTACATGATCATAAGGACTGTCATCATATTTCACATGTAATGTTTTTTTTCCCCCTGTCTGACCTGTGCTCCTTTCGTTGTGCTGTGTGTGTGTCTCTTTGCTTCCCTTTCCTTTTGCTCCATGGCATTCTCATACAGAATCAGAGTAGACAGCACTGATTCATTGTACAGAGTTTTGTCACAAAGGAGACAGAATGCTCTGTTGTCTCACTGTCTCTCTAAGGGAGATGTCTTGGAGATAGAAGACGGAGCTTGTTTGGGTCACTCCCTGCTTGTGTGAGCTAACACTACTACCCTAACACTACTACTACCCTAACACTACTACTACCCTAACACTACTACTACCCTAACACTACTACTACCCTAACACTACTACTACCCTAACACTACTACTACCCTAACACTACTACTACCCTAACACTACTACTACCCTAACACTACTACTACCCTAACACTACTACTCTAACACTACTACTCTAACACTACTACTCTAACACTACTACCCTAACACTACTACTACCCTAACACTACTACTACCCTAACACTACTACTACCCTAACACTACTACTACCCTAACACTACTACTACCCTAACACTACTACTACCCTAACACTACTACCCTAGCACTACTACTACCCTAACACTACTACTACCCTAACACTACTACTACTCTAACACTACTACTACCCTAACACTACTACTACCCTAACACTACTACTACCCTAACACTACTACTACCCTAACACTACTACTACCCTAACACTACTACTACTACCCTAACACTACTACTACTACCCTAACACTACTACTACCCTAACACTACTACTACCCTAACACTACTACTACCCTAACACTACTACCCTAACACTACTACTACCCTAACACTACTACTACCCTAACACTACTACTACTACAAGAAAATACCATACACAAAAAAAAAAAAAATTATGCACGCATGACTGTAAGTCGCTTTGGATAAAAGCGTCTGCTAAATGGCATATTATATTATTATTATTATTATATTATATTATAAAATGCTCATCCAGAGGTGGCGCTCCTAGTGGCCGGTGATTTTAATGCAGGGAAACTGAAATCCTTCTTGTCATTTTTACCAGCATGTTACCTGTGCAACTAGAGGTGAACAAACTCTAGATCCCCTTTACTCCACACAGAAACACATACAACGCTCTCCCTCGCCCTGCATTTGGCAAATATGACCATAACTCTATCCTCCTGACTCCTACTTACAAGCAAAAATTCAAACAGGAAGTGGTCCGATGAAGCTGATGCTAAGCTACGGGACTGTTTCACTAGCACAGACTGGAATATGTTCCGGGATTCATCCGATAACATTGAGGAGTTTACCACATCAGCCACCATTAATAAGTGCGTTGACGAAATCGTCCCCACAGTGACCATATGTACATATCCCAACCAGAAGCCATGGATTACAGTCAACATCCGCACTGAGCTAAAGGCTCATCACGTATCTGGCGCCGACGAAGACCTCCTCGCGACTAGCTCTTAGGAAACTTTGCAGTATTTTGTTTTTTTTATGTATTATTTTTTACATTATTAGCTCAGAAAGTATTTGCATCATTACATACAGCCGAGAAAAACTATTGGATATCAGAGCGGCGGTAACTCACCAGCATTACGACCAGGAATACGACTTTCCCGAAGCAGATCCTTTGTTTGCTCTCCCCAAGGCAACTGAACTGATTCCAGCGGTTGACCCAAAACATCGCCGGCGGAGGAGAGGCACTCGGAGTGGCCTGCTGGTCCGACTTAGGAGGCGCGCACACCACCCACCGCTTCCAAGTATTCTACTCGCTAATCTTCAATCTTTGGTTAACAATGTCAACGAACTACGGGCAAGGATTTCTTTCCAGAGAGACATCAAGGTCTGTAACATACTCTGTTTCACAGAAACATGGCTCTCTTGGGATATTCTGTAGAAATCGGTCCAGCCAGATGGGTTCTCAGTTCATCGCGCAGACAGGAATAAATATCTCTCCGGGAAGCAGAAGGGCGGAGGTGTGTGTTTCATGATTAACTACTCATGGTGTAATTGTAGTTAACATAGAGGAACTCGAGTTTCTGTTCACCCGACCTAGAATACCTCACAATCAAATGCCGACCGTATTATCTCCCAAGAGAATTCTCTTCGGTTATAGTCACGGCCGTGTATATACCCCCTCAAGCCGATACCACGACAGCCCTCAAAGAACTTCACTGGACCTTATGCAAACTGGAAACCCCATATCCTGAGGCTGCATTTACTGTAGCCTGGGATTTTAAGAAAGTGAATTTGAGGACTAGGCTGCCGAAGTTCTATCAACATATCGACTGTTGTACTCGCGCTGCTAAAATCCTCGACCATTGCTATTCAAACTTCCGGGATGGTTATAAGGCCCTCCCCCGCCCTCCTTTCAGCAAATCTGACCACGACTCCATTTTGCTTCTCCCTTCCTATAGGCAGAAACTCAAACAGGAAGTACCCGTGCTAAGGACTATTCAATGCTGGTCTGACCAATCGGAATCCACGCTTCAAGATTGTTTTGATCACGCGGACTGGGATATGTTCCGGGTAGCTTCCGAAAATAATTTATACATATACACTGAAACAGTGACAGAGTATATCAGGAAGTGTATAGGTGATGTTGTGCCCACTGTGACTATTAAAACCTACCCTAACCAGAAACCGTGGATAGACGGCAGCATTCGCGCAAATCTGAAAGCGCGAACCACCGCATTCAACCATGGCAAGGTGACTGGGAATATGGCAGAATACAAACAGTGTAGCTACTCACTCCGCAAGGCAATTAAACTGGCAAAACATCAGTATAGAGACAAAGTGGAGTCGCAATTCAACGGCTCAGACACGAGACGTATGTGGCAGGGTCTACAGACAATCACGGACTACAAAAAGAAAACCAGCCACGTCGCCGACACCGACGTCTCGCTTCCAGACAAGCTAAACACTTTCTTCGCCCGCTTTGAGGATAACACAGTGCCACTGACGAGGCCCACTACCAAGGACTGTGGCCTCTCATTCTCCATGGCCGAAGTGATTAAGACATTTAAGCATGTTAACCCCCGCCAGGCTGCCGGCACAGACGGTCTCTCCCTTTCTCTCCCTTTCCCAGTCTGCTGTTCCCAAATGCTTCAAGATGGCCACCATTGTTCCTGTACCCAAGAAAGCAAAGGTAACTGAACTAAATAACTATCGCCCTTGTAGCACTCACCTCTGTCATCATGAAGTGCTTTGAGAGACTAGTCAAGGATCATATCACCTCTACCTTACCTGTCACCCTAGACCCACTTCAATTTGCTTACCGCCCCAATAGATCCACAGACGATGCAATTGCCAATACACTGCACACTGCCCTATCCCATCTGGACAAGAGGAATACCTATGTAAGAATGCTGTTCATTGTCTATAGCTCAGCATTCAACACCATAGTATCCTCCAAGCTCATCATTAAGCTCGAGGCCCTGGGTCTGAACCCCGCCCTGTGCAACTGGGTCATGGACTTCCTGACGGGCCGCCCCCAGGTGGTGAAGGTAGGAAACAACATCTCCACTTTGCTGATCCTCAACACTTGGGCCCCACAAGGGTGCGTGCTCAGCCCCCTCCTGTACTCCCTGTTCACTCATGACTGCGTGGCCAAGCACGCCTCCAACTCAATCATCAAGTTTGCAGACAACACAACAGTTGTAGGCTTGATTACCAACAATGACGAGACCGCCTTCAGGGAGGAGGTGAGGGCTCTGGGAGTGTGGTGCCAGGAAAATAACCTCTTACTCAACATCAACAAAACAAAGGAGATGATCGTGGACTTCAGGAAACATCCACATCGACGGGACCGCAGTGGAGAAGGTGGAAAGCTTCAAGTTCCTTGGCGTACACATCACTGACAAACTGAAATGGTCCACCCACGCAGACAGTGTGGTGAAGAAGGCGCAACAGAGCCTCTTCAACCTCAGGAGGCTGAATACATTTGGCTTATCACCTAAAACCCTCACAAACTTTTACAGATGCACAATTGAGAGCATCCTGTCGGGCTGTATCACCGCCTGGTACGGCAACTGCACTGCCCACAACCACTGGGCTCTCCAGAGGGTGGTAGGTCTGCGGAACGCATTACCGGGGGCAAACTACCCGAGTGGCGCAGCGGTCTGAGGCACTGCATCTCAGTGCTTGAGGCGTCACTACAGAACCCCTGGTTTCGATTCCAGGCTGTATCACAACCGGCCGTGGTTGGGAGTCCCATAGGGCGGCGCACAATTGGCTCAGCATCGTCCGGGTTTGGCCGGTGTAGGCCGTCATTGTAAATAAGAATTTGTTCTTAACTGACTTGCCGAGTTAAATAACGGTAAAATAAATTAAAAATACATACAGCACCCGATGTCACAGGAAGGCCAAAAAGATCATCAAGGACATCAACCACCCGAGCCACTGCCTGTTCACCCCACTATCATCCTGAAGGCGAGGTCAGTACAGGTGCATCAAAGCTGGGTCCGAGAGAATGAAAAACAGCTTCTTCAGCACATTAGAGGCTGCTGCTGCCTATTGAAATCACTGGCCACTATAAGAAATGGAACACTAGTCACTTTAATAATGTTTACATATCTTGCACTACTCATCTCATATGTATATACTGCATTCTATTCTATAATAATCTTCTGTATCTTAGTCCATGCCGCTCTGTCATTGCTTGTCCATATATGTATATATTCTTAAATCCCATTCCTTACTTTTTTTGTGTGTATTGGGTATATGTTGTGTAATTGTTAGATATTACTGCACTGTCAGAGCTAGAAGCACAAGCATTTCGCTACACCCGCTATAACATCTGCTAAACACGTGTATGTGACAAATAACATTTGATTTGATTTGATTTAGAGCTGCCGCTTTCAAGGAGCGGGACACTAATCCGGAATCTTATAAGAAATCCTGCTACGACTTCCGACGAGCCATCAAATAGTCAAAACGTCAATACAGGACTAAGTTCGAGCCTACTATGCCGGCTCTGGTGCTCGTCAGATGTGGCAGGGCTTGCAAACTATCATAGATTACAAAGGGATACTAGCTGCGAGCCAGTGACTCGAGCCTACTAGACAAGCTAAATTCCTTCTATGTACGCTTAGAGGAAAACAACACTGAACCATGCATGACAGCACCAGCTGTTTCGGACAACTCTGATCTCGCTCTCTGTTGCCGATGTGAGGAAGACCTTTTAAACAGGTTAACATTCACAAAGCCACAGGGCCAGACGGATTACCAGGACTCGTACTCAGACCATGTGCTGATCAGCTGGCAAGTGTCTTCACTGACATTTTCAACCTCTCCCTGACCCAGTCTGTAATACCTACATGTTTCAAGCAGACCACCATAGTCCCTGTGCCAAAGAACGCCAATGTAACCTGTCTAAATGAATATCGCCCTGTAGCACTCACCTCTGTAGCCACGAAAGGCTGGTCATGGCTCAACACCATCATCCCAGACACCCTGGACCCACTCCAATTTGCATACCACCCCAACGGATCCACAGATCATGCAATATCTAATGCACTCCACACTGCCCTCTCCCACCTGGACAAGAGAAACACATACGTGAGAATACTGGTCATTGACTACAGCTGAGCGTTCAACACCATAGTGCCCTCCAAGCTCATCACTAAGCTTAGGACCCTGGGACGGAACAAACTCCCTCTGCAACTAGATCCTGGACTTCCTGACGGAATATCCCCAGGTGGTAAGGGTAGGCAACAACACATCCGCCACGCTGACTTTCAACACGGGGGCCCCTCAGGGCTGCGTGCTTAGTCCCCTCTGGTACTCCCTGTTCACCCACGACCGCGTGGCCGCGCACGACTCCAACACCATCATTAAGTTTGCTGACGACACAATGGTGGTTGGCCTGATCACCGACGATGATGAGACAGCCTATAGGGAGGAGGTCAGTGACCTGGCAGTGTGGTGCCAGGACAACAACTTCTCCCTCAACGTCAGCAAGACAAAGGAGCTGATCGTGGACTACAGGAAATGGAGGGCCGAGCAAGCCCCCATCCACATAGACGGAGCTTAAAGTTTCTCAGTGTCCACATCACTAAGGAATTATAATGGTCCACACACACACACAAACACAGCTGTGAAGAAGGCACAATGCCTCTTCCCCCTCAGGAGGCTGACATTTTTTTGACATCAGATCCTCAAAACGTTCCACAGCTGCACCATTGAGAGCATCTTGACTGGCTGCATCACCGCTTGGTATGGCAACTTCTTGGCATCTGACCGCAAGGGGCTACAGAAGGTAGTGCGTACGGTCCCAGTACCAGAAGGCAGTGCGTCCTGCCACCCAGGACCTCTAAACCAGGCGGTGTCAGAGGAAGGCCCTAAGAATTGTCTCCAGCTTCCCAAGTCTGTTCTCTCTGCTAGCGCACGGAAATCGGTACCGATGCATCAAGTCTGGAACCAACAGGACCCTGAACAGTTCATACCCCCAAGCCATAAGATTGCTAAATAGTTAATTATTGTATTTATTTTACAACCAAATCTCTATTTTTTAAAATGTAAATGGCATCTTATAGAAGGGTCCAGACACCTTTTGTGTGATTTCACGTTTTTGAGAAACTTACCCCAAATGGAATATGACATTGCGGATAAAGTTCGGAATTACACAATTTTATGTGTATAACATCTAAAGACCTGCATCACTATACTGAGAGCTTTGCCATTTCTAAAAGGACTTATTTTTGTGTTTTTCAGGGCCCCCATACTACACAATGAGCATGAGGAAGTGATTTGCTGTTTGGGATAAGTTTCTCAATCACGTGAAATCACACAAAAGGTGTCTGGATCTATTTACATAAAATATTGAGATTTGGTTGTAAGAAAGAGAACCTCTCCTTTAAATAGTCCGGGTAGCTATTTGGTTAACTATCTTCATTGACCCTTTTTGCACTAACTCTTTTGACTCATCACATACGCTGTTGCTGTTTATTATCTATCCCGTGGCCTAGTCACTTCACCCCTACCTATATCTACATACTGTATCTACCTCAATTACTTCGTACCCCTGCACATCGACTCGGTACTGGTACCCCGTGTATATAAGTCTTCTGAGTGGCGCAGTGGTCTAAGGCACTGCATTGCAGTGCTAGCTGTGCCACTAGAGATCCTGGTTCGAATCCAGGCTCTGTCGCAGCCGGCCGCGACCGGGAGACTCATGGGCAGCGCACAATTGGCCTAGCGTTGTCCAGGGTAGGGGAGGGAATGGCCGGCAGGGATGTAGCTCAGTTGATAGAGCATGGTGTTTGCAACGTCAGGGTTGTGGGTTCGATTCCCACGTGGGACCAGTATGAAAAAAATAAATAATAATATGTATTCACTAACTGTAAGTCGCTCTGGATAAGAGCGTCTGCTAAATGACTAAAATGTGAATGTATATACTGTAGCCAAGTTATCGTTACTCATTGTGTATTTATTCCTTGTGTTATTATTTTTATATTATTTATCTTTTTTCTGTCTGTACTGTTGGGAACGGCCCGCATTTAACTGTTAGTCTACACCTGTTGTTTACAAAGCATTTGACAAATAAATTCGAGTTGAATGAATACTCATCCATTATAGAACGTTGTTGATAAACAAGACCTAGAACCATATGTAAATAGTGGAAGTCCCGTCAGACAGTAACTCTTCGGGCTATTACACATTGGCTGAGAGAAAAGTATGTTGAGTGAAGAGAAAAGGAACAAGAGGAAAGTAACCCAAACGGAACGCGTCTAGGGCTGATCTAATTTACATCTAAATCACAAAAATGACATGTGCAATATCCATATCGCAAGAGATCCGTATCGCATGCAATATTATGAAATGCCGTTTTTTTATAGTTCACTCCGGTTTTTTTTTTTTTTTCCCCTGCTCTCCTCTCGCATCTGCTTCCCACACACACCAAGACCCCCCACCCACCCACCCACCACCACCACTCGAGCAGCGCTGTTCTTCCTCCTCGCTGTTAGATTCACTATAAGTTCAGAGATCTCTGTTACTACTGGTACACTTGCTGAATGAGAGGCTGTGCTGTATGGCTGGGCTGTAACTGTCAGGTCACAGTTTGTGCTGACGTTGCGTTCTCTTCTTTGTTGGAGTGTGTGTGTGTGTGTGTGTGTGTGTGTGTGTGTGTGTGTGTGTGTCTGTGTGTGTGTGTCTGTGTGTGTGTGTGTGTGTGTGTGTGTGTGTGTGTGTCTGTGTGTGTGTGTGTGTGTGTGTGTGTGTGTGTGTGTGTGTGTGTGTGCACAGCCGGTTGGACGGACGGTGGGTGAGATTGTGTGGAAGCACAGTGTGTGAGTGCGTTTGAGAAAGGGGAGGGCACTGCCTGAGAGGAGGGAGATAGATTTGATTAGTTTATACTTTTGTGCGCCTCTGAATGAGTGAAGGTCACTGTAGATGTTAATCAAATCACTTTTGTCTGTCTGGGCGGAGCTTGTGTGTGTGTGTGGTGTGCGCGGTAATAGTGCGAACGACTAGTTTCTGGGTAATTTGCGGGCGGCAGAGTGGCAACACGGCCTGAAACCCTTTTAGTTTAGAGAGAGCGAGAGAGAGCAAGAGAGAGTCTGTGTCAACTGCTGCCAGTTGAATGAGATCATGAATGAATGAATGAGGGGAGGTGTAAATTAGTGTTGATTTGGTCGGCTACATGTAGAAAGGTCATTCAAGTAGAGATTTTATTACGACTTTACTACTGTGCTGTTGGTGACAAGTTTGTTGGTCACTTGAATAGCCTTTCTAATCCATTGATGTTAAGAGGACAGGTGCGCTGAACCAACCTTATCAACAGACATTCCCAGTTTATGGGAGGGACTGTGCTTATCTATGTGCTGTTTCCCTCAGCCAATCAAGAGGTCAGTGAAACATGACCTAATTGTTAACCAATGAGTTTGAACAAATACAACAACAGAAAAATAGACAGGGCTTGTCTCTCCACAGGCGACATTGCATGCTGGTAAATGAACCCAATGAGTCTCATGCTGTGAAAAGCTGAGACTCACACACACACGTACATGTAACATGTCTTGCTCTATGACGCTTACAAGCTACACAAGAGTCACTAGAAAGTGAGGGGTTCTTCTACATAGAAGATCATAGGAAATCCCAGGACATAGTGTCTATAATACTGAGTCATTAGAAGGTGAGGGGTTCTTCTACATAGAAGATCATAGGAAATCCCAGGACATAGTGTCTATAATACTGAGTCATTAGAAGGTGAGGGGTTCTTCTACATAGAAGATCATAGGAAATCCCAGGACATAGTGTCTATAATACTGTAATAAGATCACACAGTTGCTGTCACAAACTCCACACAGTTGTCTCTGACTAGTTGGATATTCATTTCCCACTGAGCAAACCATTTCTACAGCATTCATATAAATTCATTTTTATCAGGTTTTTGTTTTGGCAGACCTTATTTTGTTATTGCCATTTGTCAGTAAAACTCATGAATGCAATTGTTTGTCAAATTGTTTTGTGTTCTACTTGTAGCCCTGCTTGTCCTGAAAAGAAAATGGTAAAACACTTAATTATGAGGCTAAATATAAGGGCTGGACATGCAGATAAATGAAAGTCAGATAAATGAAAAGACGATTTTTGCTGGGGTCTCGGGACTGATAGGGTTAAGACTGTGGGTGGGTCTCAAGTGGCACCCTATTCCCTACATAGTCCAATAGGCACCACAGGGCTCTGGTCAAATGTAGTACACTATGTAGGGAATAGGGTGCCACTTGGGATGCAGAGAGTCTGTGACTGTTATCTCTACACTGCTTTTCTCTCTGGCCTGTCAGGCAGAATGCCCTTCCCTGCAGTATTCTGAATAGCCTTTTTCTTTCACTGTGTGTGTGTGTGTGTGTGGCTCAATGTGTGTGTGTGTGTGGCTCAGTGTGTGTGTGGCTCAGTGTGTGTGTGTGTGTGTGTGTGTGTGTGTGTGTGTGTGTGTGTGTGTGTGTGTGTGTGTGTGGCTCAGTGTGTGTGTGTGTGTGTGTGTGTGTGTGTGTGTGTGTGTGTGTGTGTGTGTGTGTGTGTGTGGCTCAGTGTGTGTGTGGCTCAGTGTGTGTGTGTGTGTGTGTGTGTGTGTGTGTGTGTGTGGCTCAGTGTGTGTGTGTGTGTGTGGCTCAGTGTGTGTGTGTGTGTGTGTGTGTGTGTGTGTGTGTGTGTGTGTGTGTGTGTGTGTGTGTGGTAGGTAGCCTAGTGGTTAAGAGCTTTGAGCCAGTGACCAAAAGGTCGCTGGTTTCAATCCCGAAGCCGACTAGGTGAAAAATCTGTCTGTTCCCTTGAGCAAGGTACTTAACCCTAATTGCTCCTGTAAGTCGCTCTCGATAAGAGTGTCTGCTAAATGACTAAAATGTAAATGTGTTTGTGCATTGTGCATGTTAAAAGGTTTTAATTATGTTATGGGGATGAATTATGACCCTAATGAAACTGTCAAACTCTCCCTCACCCTCTCTCTCTGTCGCTCACTGTCTCTCTCTCTCACTGTCTCTCTCTCTCTCCCTCACCCTCACTCTCTGTCGCTCACTGTCTCTCTCCTCTCCCTCACCCTCTCTCTCTCTCCCTCACCCTCTCTCTCTGTCGCTCACTGTCTCTCTCTCTCACTGTCTCTCTCCCTCTCCCTCACTCTCTGTCGCTCACTGTCTCTCTCTCTCTCCCTCACCCTCTCTCTCTCTCCCTCACCCTCTCTCTCTGTCGCTCACTGTCTCTCTCTCACTGTCTCTCTCTCCCTCTCCCTTCCTCTCTCTCTTTTTAATAACCCTCCGTTTAGATTGCAGATGAGATTGCAGAGCTGTTGCCTTTAGGATAGTTTTTTTTCTTTCAATTTGGAGGCCAGGCTCTTGGAGTTGGTGTCGACTGTCCCTGGCGCTTTGAAATCACATCATAGACCAACCAACTTTCTTTTGAGGGCATGAGTGTAGGACATAGCTTCTCTGTAAAGTAAATATGAAGCATAATAAATATTTGACTCGTCTACACCACCCACCGCCAGCCCAGTCCACCGCCATTCAAACCACCCTTCATTAAAGTAGCTTCATTTTTTTCTGCTGCATTATTCATTCATCCCACAGAACAGAGCACGTCAACTGAAATCTGGCCAGTATTGACTAATGTCTCCCCAGTGGATCTCTAGTCATGCTTGGTGTCTCAAGCTCCAGCTGTGCTTTGAAATCCCACTCGCTGACTGTAGGCTTGAAGATGATGGTTGTGTCCCAAATAGCATTCCTATTCCCTACACAGTGCACAATGTTTGACCAGAGCGCCATGGGACCTGGTCTAAAGTAATGCCCTACATATGAACTAGGGTGCCATTTGGGACGGGCCCCTTGATGTAGGGCTCTTGATAATTGTCATTTTGCCTCTGTAGATGGATCAATATTTATTTCTCCCGACTGCTGCTTGTGGATGAGTTGAAGTGAATTAATTTGGTTTTGATGACTTTGGTCGCTGTATTGATCATCTATTAGGAGGAGACTGCTGCTCACTGTCTCCTTGGCTTGCACACAAATGTGATTAAAACCTGTTGTGCTGCTCACCGCTGCTGCAGAAAAAGGAATGTGGTTCTATATGGCTGGTGTATTTCTCATATTCAAGCTACTAATCGTTAGGGCTGGGAATTGCCAGGGGCCTCAGGATACGATATTATCACATTACTTAGGTGCCGATATGATGTGTACTACGGTTCTCACGATTCTTTATGTATTGTGATTCAATACTGTGATTTTATTGCAATTCAAAACATATTGCTCACCATATATCTGCTGCAGAGGAACAGAGAGAGCCATGAGAAAACGAGTTATGATCAGTCATGGAAATAAAAGTGCTGAAAACAAATTGACTCCTTATTTAAAAAGAAGATGGAGAACAAGCTATGAAGGAAAATAGTTTTGGTGCAGGTACAGCAAACTAGCACAAAAAAAATATTGCGATATTGTCAAAACGATACTATATATCATAAAAAAATGAATATCCCGATATGTAACTGTATCGATTTATTTTGCCCCATCACTACTAATCATTTTGACCTTTGTCATTATGAGTTGTTTAAGTGTTAGGCCTACTGTCATTTCAGATTCTCCTCTTCCAATACACACTATGTTTACCTCCAATCAGGAACTATTTTCTGAACACCCCAGTCGTCATCACTACCACGATGCAGTTATTCTGTATGGCTGCTGTATTACTCATAATAAGGCTTATCTGAGATCTGCAGAACGAGAGGTGAGGAGAAGGGATTTGTGTTTCATTCTGATAAGTGACACCAGTAGCTATAAATTGAAGAGAATTCCCCAGACACAGGAACTCTGACTGCACTGGGATGGCAGTTTGGCTGGCGGACAGACAACCTGTGGAATGAATGTATGGGTCGCCAGGCAGACACCGATCTAATTTTGGTATTGGTGTGTGTGTGTGTGTCTCGCTCTCTCTCTGTCTCTCTCTCTCTCTCTGTCTCTGTCTGTGTGTCTGAGCTGTAGCAGCAGAGCCCTATGCTGGCTCCACCTGTCTGTGTGTCTGAGAGAGAGCAGCAGAGCCCTATGCTGGCTCCACCTGTCTGTGTGTCTGAGAGAGAGCAGCAGAGCCCTATGCTGGCTCCACCTGTCTGTGTGTCTGAGAGAGAGCAGCAGAGCCCTATGCTGGCTCCACCTGTCTGTGTGTCTGAGAGAGAGCAGCAGAGCCCTATGCTGGCTCCACCTGTCTGTGTGTCTGAGCTGTAGCAGCAGAGCCCTATGCTGGCTCCACCTGTCTGTGTGTCTGAGCTGTAGCAGCAGAGCCCTATGCTGGCTCCACCTGTCTGTGTGTCTGAGCTGTAGCAGCAGAGCCCTATGCTGGCTCCACCTGTCTGTGTGTCTGAGCTGTAGCAGCAGAGCCCTATGCTGGCTCCACCTGTCTGTGTGTCTGAGCTGTAGCAGCAGAGCCCTATGCTGGCTCCACCTGTCTGTGTGTCTGAGAGAGAGCAGCAGAGCCCTATGCTGGCTCCACCTGTCTGTGTGTCTGAGAGAGAGCAGCAGAGCCCTATGCTGGCTCCACCTGTCTGTGTGTCTGAGCTGTAGCAGCAGAGCCCTATGCTGGCTCCACCTGTCTGTGTGTCTGAGAGAGAGCAGCAGAGCCCTATGCTGGCTCCACCTGTCTGTGTGTCTGAGAGAGAGCAGCAGAGCCCTATGCTGGCTCCACCTGTCTGTGTGTCTGAGAGAGAGCAGCAGAGCCCTATGCTGGCTCCACCTGTCTGTGTGTCTGAGAGAGAGCAGCAGAGCCCTATGCTGGCTCCACCTGTCTGTGTGTCTGAGAGAGAGCAGCAGAGCCCTATGCTGGCTCCACCTGTCTGTGTGTCTGAGCTGTAGCAGCAGAGCCCTATGCTGGCTCCACCTGTCTGTGTGTCTGAGCTGTAGCAGCAGAGCCCTATGCTGGCTCCACCTGTCTGTGTGTCTGAGAGAGAGCAGGAAGTGGTGGGATGATGTCTGGATTCATCACACACAGGGATGTAAAACATTCCAGGTCCGATCTGTCCATATGACATGACACTTAACAGACGCCTTGATCCAAAACCACAGGGAGTGCAAGTGCAATGATGTCCGAGGGGGGGGGAGAAAATACAGTGTTCGTTGTTTGCAGTAACTGCTTTGTTGTTGTAAAATTCCAACAGACGTGGCAGTTTCACCATTAAGGATTCCTGCTTTAAGAGCACACACATGCACACAAGGGAGTTAGGACGTTTGCTGTATCCAAACGGCACTGACTGCAGGGACTGAGGGAGTGGTTACGCTGTCCTTGGCAGGGAGCAGTTCCTGACAGACTGTTGTTCCTGACAGACTGTTGTTGGTGACAGACTGTTGTTCCTGACAGACTGTTGTTGGTGACAGACTGTTGTTGGTGACAGACTGTTGTTCCTGACAGACTGTTGTTGGTGACAGACTGTTGTTGGTGACAGACTGTTGTTCCTGACAGACTGTTGTTGGTGGAGGACTGTTGTTCCTGACAGACTGTTGTTGGTGACAGACTGTTGTTGGTGACAGACTGTTGTTGGTGACAGACTGTTGTTGGTGACATACTGTTGTTCCTGACAGACTGTTGTTCCTGACAGACTGTTGTTGGTGACAGACTGTTGTTCCTGACAGACTGTTGTTGGTGACAGACTGTTGTTGGTGACAGACTGTTGTTCCTGACAGACTGTTGTTGGTGACAGACTGTTGTTGGTACAGACTGTTGTTCCTGACAGACTGTTGTTGGTGGAGGACTGTTGTTCCTGACAGACTGTTGTTGGTGACAGACTGTTGTTCCTGACAGACTGTTGTTGGTGACAGACTGTTGTTCCTGACATACTGTTGTTGGTGACAGACTGTTGTTCCTGACAGACTGTTGTTGGTGACAGACTGTTGTTGGTGACAGACTGTTGTTCCTGACAGACTGTTGTTGGTGACAGACTGTTGTTGGTGACATACTGTTGTTCCTGACAGACTGTTGTTACTGACAGACTGTTGTTGGTGACAGACTGTTGTTCCTGACAGACTGTTGTTGGTGACAGACTGTTGTTCCTGACATATTGTTGTTACTGACAGACTGTTGTTGGTGACAGACTGTTTTTCCTGACAGACTGTTGTTGGTGACAGACTGTTGTTGGTGACAGACTGTTGTTGGTGACATACTGTTGTTCCTGACAGACTGTTGTTCCTGACAGACTGTTGTTGGTGACAGACTGTTGTTGGTGACAGACTGTTGTTGGTGACATACTGTTGTTCCTGACAGACTGTTGTTCCTGACAGACTGTTGTTGGTGACAGACTGTTGTTGGTGACAGACTGTTGTTGGTGACATACTGTTGTTCCTGACAGACTGTTGTTACTGACAGACTGTTGTTGGTGACATACTGTTGTTCCTGACAGACTGTTGTTGGTAACATATTGTTGTTACTGACAGACTGTTGTTGGTGACAGACTGTTGTTCCTGACAGACTGTTGTTGGTGACAGACTGTTGTTGGTGACATACTGTTGTTCCTGACAGACTGTTGTTCCTGACAGACTGTTGTTGGTGACAGACTGTTGTTGGTGACAGACTGTTGTTGGTGACAGACTGTTGTTCCTGACCGACTGTTGTTGGTGACAGACTGTTGTTGGTGACATACTGTTGTTCCTGACAGACTGTTGTTCCAGACAGACTGTTGTTGGTGACAGACTGTTGTTGGTGACAGACTGTTGTTGGTGACATACTGTTGTTCCTGACAGACTGTTGTTCCAGACAGACTGTTGTTGGTGACAGACTGTTGTTGGTGACAGACTGTTGTTGGTGACATACTGTTGTTCCTGACAGACTGTTGTTCCTGACAGACTGTTGTTGGTGACAGACTGTTGTTCCTGACAGACCATTGTTCCTGACAGACTGTTGTTGGTGACAGACTGTTGATGGTGACATATTGTTGTTCCTGACAGACTGTTGTTGGTGACAGACTGTTGTTCCTGTTGGTGACAGACTGTTGTTGGTGACAGACTGTTGTTCCTGTTGGTGAACACACAACTCAGGAAGAGGGATAGTCCTTTTGGATCTGGCTCTGTTGTTCATGGTCATCTCTGTTTTTCTCTGCTTCTCTGCCACGGTCTCATCAAAACTGTCTTTCCTTTTGCTTGGAGTCTGGATGCTATTGCTGACGGGCTTCAGGATGCAGTCAGTCAGTGAGCTTTGAGCTGCTCATTCAAACCACACCCCCTGCTCTCTCATGCTTTTCAGTCTCTGTGGGGTCACAGCCATCTGGCGACCACTGAAACGCGCGTGTCTGTGTGTGTGTGTGTGGGAGAGAAGTAAGCCTGTGTGTGTCTGCGTGCTCTGTGTGTGAGAAGGTAGCCTAGCGGTTACTAGTTTGAATCCCTGAGCCGACAAGGTGAAAAATCTGCCGAAATGCCTGCTCAATGGTTACCCTGGCCGTGACCCCACTCTCCGAGGGTGTCTCGGGGACTTGGGATATGCAACAAAACACATTTCCAATTCACACATGCGTATTAATACACACTTGTACATGTGTGAAATAGGACAAATATAAGCACCCACCAAATAATTATTATATCAAAAACCATACTCACAAAGGGTCTCAGAGTTCTGATTTAGGATCAGTTATTCCTTGATTACGATTGTATGGAGCAGGTCCCGGGGCCATATGTATCAAGCTCAGGTTAGGATTGCTGATCTAGGATCAGGTCCCTCCTGTCCATGTAATGCTGTTCATTATGATATAAAAGTAAAACTGATGTTAAATCAGCACTCCCACTCTGAGAGGGTTGATACATATGGCCCCTGATCCTACTTCAAGATGCTTTTTGAACACGTGCCCAGGAAAGATGCACAGTCGCTGGGAAATCTTTGAAATCTCAATTCAGAATGTATTCTGAATGTTCATCCCCCAGGGTTCAGTATATAGACCTAGATAGTGGTTCATCCCCCAGGGTTCAGTATATAGACCTAGATAGTGGTTCATCCCCCAGGGTTCAGTATATAGACCTAGATAGTGGTTCATCCCCCAGGGTTCAGTATATAGACCTAGATAGTGGTTCATCCCCCAGGGTTCAGTATATAGACCTAGATAGTGGTTCATCCCCCAGGGTTCAGTATATAGACCTAGATAGTGGTTCATCCCCCAGGGTTCAGTATATAGACCTAGATAGTGGTTCATCCCCCAGGGTTCAGTATATAGACCTAGATAGTGGTTCATCCCCCAGGGTTCAGTATATAAGCCTAGATAGTGAATCAATCTTGGGGGGCTTCAAATCCTCTTACTGTAGCAGGGCTGGGTGATCCGTTTCATTTGAAGCTGAGACCAGAGTAGAGCTGTTGAATTGAACTTCCCGTAATGTAATCCGTCTGGTAATCTGCTATGGCTGAGCCTAGAGTAGTGGTACTCAATCCTGGTCCTGGGGACCCAAAGGGGTACAACATTTTTGTTTTTGCCCTAGCACTACACAGCTGATTCAAATGATCAACTCATCATCAAGGTGTAGTGCTAAGGCAAAAACAAAAAAGTGCACCCCTTTGGGTCCCCAGGACCAGGATGGAGAACCACTGGCCAAGAGTCGAGAGCCGACCTTCTCATGGTGATCTTGGGCTGGCCAGGTTGAATCATCAAGGGACAGTTGGTTAGTATTGGAAGCTGCAGCTGGTTGGTGTGTTTTTTAATCTGATTGTGTGTGTGTGTGTGTGTGTGTGTGTGTGTGTGTGTGTGTGTGTGTGCGTGTGTTTGTGTGTGTGTGTGTGTGTGTGTGTGTGTGTGTGTGTGTGTGTGTGTGTGCGTGTGTTTGTGTGTGTGTGTGTGTGTGTGTGTGTGTGTGTGTGTGTGTGTGTGTGTGTGTGTGTGTGTGTGTGTGTGTGTGTGTGTGTGTGTGTGTGTGTGTGTGTGTGTGTGTGTGTGTGTGTGTGTGTGTGTGTGTGTGTGTGTGTTTGTGTTTGTGTGTGTGTGTGTGTGTGTGTGTGTGTGTGTGTGTGTGTGTGTGTGTGTGTGTGTGTGTGTGTGTGTGTGTGTGTGTTTGTGTGTGTGTGTGTTTGTGTGTGTGTGTGTGTGTGTGTGTGTTTGTGTGTGTGTGTGTGTGTGTGTGTGTGTGTGTGTGTGTGTGTGTGTGTGTGTGTGTGTGTGTGACTGAGCCGTCAGTCTTATGCTGATCTTGGGCTGGCCAGGTTGAATCAAGGGTCAGACGGAGAAGGACAGTTGCTGGGTATTGGAAGCCATGGCTGGCGTGTTTTTATCTGGTTACATTAGATCTCAATTTTATTTATTGTATTTTTTTACTTCTGTGTATGATTTGAATGTGGCTCGATAGGTCTGTCAGCTTGTTTCCAGGTGTGTGCCACTCTCTCCACCCCCCACCCTCCCCTCCTCCACATTCACACTTACTGCACGCTTTAGCTGTCCTCATTGCTCTGATAGCTTATTTGCTTTCCCTCACACCTTTAGTCCCAACCCTGCCTGCTGCCTGGTTCTGAATCCTCTGATCTTCCTCCTCACTACTCCGTTGAGCACACTGACTACAACTACAGCGCATCCCGATCCAGTTGTTCTCCAGATGGTCTGTGATGATTAGGGGGCTTTTGGAAACCGTCACACGGCCCAAATGCTCTGCAGCTGGTAGCTCTTGGTTGTTGGTTGCACTATGTTAAAATGGCCAGGAAGGGCTTGGAACAGGGAACTGTTTCCTCAGACAAATTGTTACAAATTCCCCCCCGGCTGGACTGTCTGTGGTTACTATATGCATGTTGTGATCTCATGAGCAACATTGTGGTCCTCTGTAGCTCAGCTGGTAGAGCACGGCGCTTGTAACGCTAAGGTAGTGGGTTCGATCCCCGGGACCACAAAAATGTATGCACGCACGACTGTAAGTCGCTTTGGATAAAAGCGTCTGCTAAATGGCATATTATTATTATATTATTATGTTGTACTTGAGCTTTTGATCTTTACTTGCGTGGAGCCACCATGTGGCATGCATCAATAAATGGGCCCAGACATTCTGCATGTATGTACATATGTAATCTCTTAACAGATAGCCTTCTTGTCACTACTGCTAGTTCACCTAACCAGCAGCCATTCTCCATGCGACTAGCCCTGTAACACTACATGGTACATAGTACAGTGTTTCCCCTAGGAGTTTTATATTTTAGCAGCGGTGGCGGTTCGGGTGTTTCTGGGGCATACTTCTACACTTGCAGGATTACAAGCCAGCTAGTTACCTTGGAGGTTTCTCGGACGATCTGATGTTGTTGTAACTTGGCTTTTTACATTTTGTGGTGGCGGTGTGCCGCTTCTAAATGAATATAGGGGAAACACTGGTACTGCATCGCTGGTATGTGACAAGCCATCCAGATAAGGGACTCCTGAGTGGCGCAGTGGTCTAAGGCAGTGGTCTAACGCAGTGGTCTAAGGCTCTGCATCGCAGTGCTAACTGTGCCACTAGAGATCCTGGTTCGAATCCAGGCTCTGTCGCAGCCGGCCGCGACCGGGAGACTCATGGGCGGCGCACAATTGGCCCAGCGTCGTCCAGGGTAGGGGAGGGAATGGCCGGCAGGGATGTAGCTCAGTTGATAGAGCATGGTGTTGTTGTGGGTTCGATTCCCACGGGGGGCCAGTATAAAAAATAAAATAAAAATATGTATTCACTAACTGTAAGTCGCTCTGGATAAGAGCGTCTGCTAAATGACTAAAAATGTAAATGTAAAATAAGAAGCTCATTACAGAGCACAGCAGGAGAGGCAAATAGCCCTACTCAACAAATAGCCCTACTCAACAAATAGCCCTACTCAACAAATAGGCCTAACATCATCACCTAAAGTGCTTTCAGCCCTGCAGGCTTCCTTCTCCCTGCATCTCTCTCCCTCTATGTGCAGCACCTGTTTAACAATGCAGGTGGGTGGCTGGCTACAGTGTCTTGAGAGAGTTATGTAGCCAAGTAAGAGGGGGGTACTTGAGGCCATCATACTCCCATAGGGGTCTGGTCAAAAGGAGTGCACTATATAAGGAATAGAGTGCCTTTGGGATGCAGCCAGCAGCAGCAATATCATGCTCCTTGCCTGGGGTGGCTCTCTCTCTCTCTGACTGACTCTGCTGTGAGTTCATTACCACCACTACTCTGCAGTCCATACAAATGAGACAGGCTTCTCAACAGGTGCAGAGACATTACATGACATTAGGCTGCATGAATTAAGCTGTGTCACACTGTCACTGTGATTGGCTATGTGTTTTTCTTTGCTGATAGATAAGGCAGTAATGGGATAATGTAGTGAGCGGATTTACCACTGTTCTCTCTCTGTGACCAGACAGAAGCCAGACCCACCCAACCCCAGAAAGGTGTCTGAAAGACTAAGGGCTCTATTCAATCTGAAAAGCTGACGCGTTTCAGATCCCACGATAGAAATGTAAAGGTCATTTGAGACGATTAGGGCTGACCCCAATTAGTCGACTGGTTGATTGTTTGGTCGATGGGCTGTTCGTCGACCGAGATTTTTTGTTGTTGAGCAGTAGCAAATATATAGATATATAGATATCTACCTACCTACCTACCTACACATACAGTATACAGCGTTTACCATGAATGCGGTCTCCGCTAAAGCGGGAACATTGTCTGAATACTCAAAGAAGCGTACTACGTACTTCATTTAACATTTACATTTACGTCATTTAGCAGACGCTCTTATCCAGAGCGACTTACAAATAGGTGCATTCACCTTATAGCCAGTGGGATAACCACTTTACAATTATTATTTTTTTTAAATTATTTTATTTAATTTTTTATGTATGACATTTTTTTGGGGGGGGTAGAAGGATTACTTTATCCTATCCCAGCTATTCCTTAAAGAGGTGGGGTTTCAAATGTCTCCGGAAGGTGGTGAGTGACTCCGCTGTCCTGGCGTCGTGAGGGAGCTTGTTCCACCATTGGGGTGCCAGGGCAGCGAACAGTTTTGACTGGGCTGAGCGGGAACTATGCTTCCGCAGAGGTAGGGGAGCCAGCAGGCCAGAGGTGGATGAACGCAGTGCCCTCGTTTGGGTGTAGGGACTGATCAGAGCCTGAAGGTACGGAGGTGCCGTTCCCCTCACAGCTCCGTAGGCAAGCACCATGGTCTTGTAGCAGATGCGAGCTTCAACTGGAAGCCAGTGGAGTGTGCGGAGGAGCGGGGTGACGTGAGAGAACTTGGGAAGGTTGAACACCAGACGGGCTGCGGCATTCTGTATGAGTTGTAGGGGTTTAATGGCACAGGCAGGGAGCCCAGCCAACAGCGAGTTGCAGTAATCCAGACGGGAGATGACAAGTGCCTGGATTAGGACCTGTGCCGCTTCCTGTGTAAGGCAGGGTCGTACTCTCCGAATGTTGTAGAGCATGAACCTACAGGATCGGGTCACCGCCTTGATGTTAGCGGAGAACGACAGGGTGTTGTCCAGGGTCACGCCAAGGCTCTTCGCACTCTGGGAGGAGGACACAACGGAGTTGTCAACCGTGATGGCAAGATCATGGAACAGGCAGTCCTTCCCCGGGAGGAAGAGCAGCTCCGTCTTGCCAAGGTTCAGCTTGAGGTGGTGATCCGTCATCCATACTGATATGTCTGCCAGACATGCAGAGATGCGATTCGCCACCTGGTTATCAGAAGGGGGGAAAGGAGAAGATTAGTTGTGTGTCGTCAGCGTAGCAATGATAGGAGAGGCCATGTGAGGATATGACAGAGCCAAGTGACTTGGTGTATAGCGAGAATAGGAGAGGGCCTAGAACTGAGCCCTGGGGGACACCAGTGGTGAGAGCACGTGGTGCGGAGACAGCTTCTCGCCACGCCACTTGGTAGGAGCGACCGGTCAGGTAGGACGCAATCCAAGAGTGAGCCGCGCCGGAGATGCCCAGCTCGGAGAGGGTGGAGAGGAGGATCTGATGGTTCACAGTATCAAAGGCAGCAGACAGGTCTAGAAGGACAAGAGCAGAGGAGAGAGAGTTATCTTTAGCAGTGCGGAGAGCCTCCGTGACACAGAGAAGAGCAGTCTCAGTTGAATGACCAGTCTTGAAACCTGACTGGTTTGGATCAAGAAGGTCATTCTGAGAGAGATAGCAAGAGAGTTGGCTAAAGACGGCACGCTCAATAGTTTTGGAGAGAAAAGAAAGAAGGGATACTGGTCTGTAGTTGTTGACATCAGAGGGATCGAGTGTTGTTTTTGAGAAGGGGTGCAACTCTCGCTCTCTTGAAGACGGAAGGGACATAGCCAGCGGTCAAGGATGAGTTGATCAGCGAGGTGAGGTAAGGGAGAAGGTCACCGGAGATGGTCTGGAGAAGAGAGGAGGGGATAGGGTCAAGCGGGCAGGTTGTTGGGCGGCCTGCCGTCACAAGTAGCAAGATTTTATCTGGAGAGAGAGGGGAGAAAGAAGTCAAAGCATAGGGTAGGGCAGTGTGAGCAGGACCAGCAGTGTCATTTTGACTTAACAAACGAGGATCGGATGTTGTCAACCTTCTTTTCAAAGTGGTTGACGAAGTCATCCACAGAGAGGGAGGGGGGAGGATTCAGCAGGGAGGAGAATGTGGCAAAGAGCTTCCTAGAGTTAGAGGCAGATGCTTGGAATTTAGAGTGGTAGAAAGTGGCCATAGCAGCAGAAACAGATGAAGAAAATGTAGAGAGGAGGGAGTGAAAAGATGCCAGGTCCGCAGGGAGTCTAGTTTTCTTCCATTTCCGCTCAGCTGCCCGGAGCTCTGTTCTGTGAGCTCGCAATGAGTCATCAAGCCACGGAGCTGGAAGGGAGGACCGAGCCGGCCGGGAGGATAGGGGACATAGAGAGTCAAAGGATGCAGAAAGGGAGGAGAGGAGGGTTGAGGAGGCAGAATCAGGAGATTGGAGGGAGAAGGATTGAGCAGAGGGAAGAGATGATAGGATGGAAGAGGAGAGAGTAGCGGGAGAGAGAGAGCGAAGGTTGCGACGGCGCATTACCATCTGTGTAGGGGCAGAGTGAGTAGTGTTGGAGGAGAGGGAGAGAGAAAAGGATACAAAGTAGTGGTTGGAGACTTGGAGGGGAGTTGCAGTGAGATTAGTAGAACAACAGCATCTAGTAAAGATGAGGTCAAGCGTATTGCCTGCCTTGTGAGTAGGGGGGGACGGTGAGAGGGTGAGGTCAAAAGAGGAGAGGAGTGGAAAGAAGGAGGCAGAGAGAAATGAGTCAAATGTAGACGTAGGGAGGTTGAAATCCCCCAGAACTGTGAGGGGTGAGCCATCCTCAGGAAAGGAACTTATCAAGGCGTCAAGCTCATTGATGAACTCTCCAAGGGAACCTGGAGGGCGATAGATGACAAGGATATTAAGCTTAAATGGGCTAGTTACTGTGACAGCATGGAATTCAAATGAGGAGATAGACAGATGTGTCAGGGGAAAAATTGAGAATGTCCACTTGGGAGAGATGAGGATTCCTGTGCCACCACCCCGCTGACCAGATGCTCTCGGGGTATGCGAGAACACATGGTCAGACGAGGAGAGAGCAGCAGGAGTAGCAGTGTTTTCAGTGGTAATCCATGTTTCCGTCAGCGCCAAGAAGTCGAGGGACTGGAGGGTAGCATAGGCTGAGATGAACTCTGCCTTGTTGGCAGCAGAACGGCAGTTCCAGAGGGTGCCTGAGACCTGGAACTCCACGTGGGTGGTGCGTGCAGGGACCACCAGGTTAGAGAGGCAGCAGCCACGCGGTGTGAGGCGTTTGTGTAGCCTGTGCGGAGAGGAGAGAACAGGGATAGGCAGAGGCATAGTTGACAGGCTGCAGCAGATGGCTACAATAATGCAGAGGAGATCGGAATGAAATGAACTAAACATCTGGGAAAGGAGAGAGCGGGGCCTCCCTCACCACAACTCCCAAATATAACTCTCCCAACTTCCACCTCAGAAACTATAATTGTTGTAAACTACAGCGGTTCAATGTTTTCTAGGAATAGACTAACTTAGTTTATTCAGCTAGCTAACTAGGTGCAGTATTATTCAGTGAAAAACGTCCGGGCACCTCGTCATAAGACGCCACAGCCAGCTAGCATGCCGGTCTCCAACAACACGGTTTAGCGCCAATACTCAGCGACAACAAACCACCAGTGTATCAACACGCAAGCAGATCGTTCGTGTCCGTGTCTAACGTTGTGGGTTAGTCCCGACAGCTTGAGCGAGTCCGTCGTCAACTTATTCAGCCAGTTAGTTAGCTAGAATAGTTAGCAAACTAGCTAGCCATTGCTTTCAGACAAAGAAGAACCCCTCCTTTCACGGCACGAACACACAGAGAGAGCCAAACTAACGTTAACTAGTCACCCATGTCCCGAATTCCTTGAACGACTCGGGCTATCAGTATGTAAAAAACAAAACACAAGTGTAGGTTATGACTTACCCCTAGCAGCTACTGTTAGCTAGCCAAGTGCAAAGCTAGCCACTGAATTGACTCAGCCAGTTCGCGTCTGTTCGCTCGGTCGTTCCAGCTATTGTTTACTAGTAGCTATCCAGGTAGCAACAAGCTAGCTAAATTTCAAGCACAGTAGCCACTTGCTACCTAACGTTAACGGTTCAGACAATGAGGTTAGAAAACAGCTGAATGGTAGGCAATTATTGTATGTAATTATTGTAGGCAGCCAGCTGGCGTAATTACAGGCACTCTCAGGCGTGAAACAACTATACCATTGCTAATAGCTACTCGCCAGCTAGTCCAGGTGGTGAGTTAGCTAGCTAGCTAGCTTCGTGCTACACCCGGCACAGCCGAATACAATACTAACCTACAATAATTACATACAACAACCCACGATAACTACCTACAATACCTAACTACAATCTAAATACATAGTTTAAGCCTTACTCGACAAAGCCCAAGCTATATATAAAGCCAAGCTTACCCGACGCCAAGCTTACCCGACGACCTCCTCCTCCTTCCTTCATACGTTATACATACTATGTACTCACCGTCTCATACTATTTAGCACGTACCTTTTCAGTAAAAAGTATGTCACGGCCGCTACTCATTAGCGGCTCCTGATTGGCTGAGTAGGTGGGGCGGGGCCGAGTGTGGGTGGATTCTTCCAAATTCAACAGACATGCATCGGTTTAATCAGCCTGATAATAGCTATTTTCCAATTCGATTAATTTCTCTAAACTTTGAATGGAATAGGAATATAATTAATTATAGGTCTGCTCAGACTGTCACATTCCACCTATACCGTAGCCCATATAGCCCATCTATCTTGATTAAAAAGGACTGAAGACAGAAACAAATTGTTTGATTCCATTTCAACCTATTTATTAGTGAAGGCAAAGTGCTGTAACATAGACTACCGGTCAAAAGTTTCAGAACACTTACTTATTCAAGGGTTTTTCTTTTAAAAAAAAACTATTTTCTACATTGTAAATTAATAGTGAAGACATCAAAACTATGAAATAACACATATGGAATCATGTAGTAACCAAAAAGGTGTTAAACAAATCAAAGTATATGTTATATTTAAGATTCTTCAAATAGCCACCATTTGCCTTGATGACAGCTTTGCACACTCTTGGCATTCTCTCAACCAGCTTCACCTGGAATGCTTTTCCAACAGTCTTGAAAGAGTTCCCACATATGCTGAGCACTTGTTGGCTGCTTTTCCTTCAATCTGCGGTCCGACTCATCCCAAACCATCTCAATTTGGTTGAGGTCAGGGGATTGTGGAGGCCAGGTCATCTGATGCAGCACTCCATCACTCTCCTTCTTGGTAAAATAACCCTTACACCGCCTGGATGTGTGTTGGGTCATTGTCCTGTTGAAAAACAAATGATAGTCCCACTAAGCCCGAACCAGATGGGATGGCGTATCGCTGCAGAATGCTGTGGTAGCCATGCTGGTTAAGTGTGCCTTGAATTCTAAATAAATCACAGACAGTGTCACCAGCAAAGCACCATCACACCTCCTCCTCCATGCTTTGCGGTGGGAAATACACATGCGGAGATCATCCGTTCACCCACATCGCCTCTCACAAAGACACGCCGGTTGGAACCAAAAATCTCCAATTTGGACTCCAGACCAAAGGACAGATTTCCACCGGTCTAATGTCCATTGCTCGTGTTTCTTGGCCCAAGCAAGTCTCTTCTTCTTATTGGTGTCCTTTAGTAGTGGTTTCTTTGCAGCAATTCGACCATGAAGGCCTGATTCACACAGTCTCCTCTGAACAGTTGATGTTGACATGTTACTTGAACTCTGTGAAGCACTTATTTGGCCTGCAATTTCTGAGGCTGGGAACTCTAATAAACTTATCCTCTGCAGCAGAGGTAACTCTGGGTCTTCCATTCCTGTGCTGGTCCTCATGAGAGCCAGTTTCATCATGACACTTGATGGTTTTTGCGACTGCACTTGAAGAAACTTTCAAAGCTCTGCAAATGTTCCGTATTGACTGACCTTCATGTCTTAAAGTAATGATGGACTGTTGTTTCTCTTTGCTTATTTGAGCTGTTCTTGCCATAATATGGACTTAGTCTTTTACCAAATTGGGCTATCTTCTGTATACCCCCCCTACCTTGTCACACCACAACTGATTGGCTCAAATGCATTAAGAAGGAAAGAAATTCCACAAATTAACTTTTAAGAAGGCACACCTGTTAATTGAAATGCATTCCAGGGGACTACCTCTTGAAGCTCCCGAGTGGTGCAGCGGTCTAAGGCACTGCATCTCAGTGCTTGAGGCGTCACTACAGACCCCCTGGTTTGATTCCAGGCTGTATCACAACCGGCCATGATTGGGAGTCCCATAGGGCAGCGCACAATTGGCCCAGCTTCGTCCGGGTTTGGCCGGTGTAGGCCGTTATTGTAAATAAGAATTTGTTCTTAACTGACTTGCCTAGTTAAATAAAGGTAAAATAAAATAAAAAATATAAAAAAAGCTGGTTGAGAGAATGCCAAGAGTGTGCAAAGCTGTCATCAAGGCAAAGGGTGGCTATTTGAAGAATCTTGTTTAACACTTTTTTGTTACTACATGATTCCATATGTGTTATTTCATAGTTTTCTACAATGTAGAAAATAGTACAAACAAAGAAAAACTCTTGAATGAGTAGGTGTTCTAAAACTTTTGACTGGTAGTGTATATCAATTAAATCATATAGCCTAGTACACACACCAAAACTTTTCAAATGTTGAAATCAAAAGTCTATTGCACAGAAACATGTTGACAGTCAGATGCATCGCAAATTCAGAACCGCTGGACAGCAACATAATAAACTAAAACACTGATAATTGGGGACGAGATCAGAATGACTGTTAAGGCTTGATTCATAAATGAAATAATTAAATAGGTACACTAGCCTACAAAACTAAAACAATCCATATGTTGAAATCAATCGGCCTGATTAACATGACATGAGTAACGCAGCCACATCCTGAGTCCCCGGTGCGGACACATTCAGAAATCAAAAGTTGGTTCAGGATTTAGTTTAAAAGCTCTGATGAAGGCTAAGAGAGCAAACAATTTTCAATGAGAGAAAAAACAGAAATCCACTTGGGGTTTAAAAAAATTACTTCTGTTTTCAAAGACGTAGCCTATGATACAATAGTCATGATCATTTCAAAGAGGACAAAAACTACTGAGCCTACATTTGAACACCACCGCAGAAGCTTCACTATTCGCCATCTTCCCAATTATGTAGCCTAGTTTTGTTGTTTTGCTACTTGAAGAGAACTAGGGCCTATCAATTGCAGCCCACCTCTTCCAATGTATTGTGGAAAAGAGTGCATCAAATTCTACTAGACGAAGAGCCAAAATTAGTCTAACATCCTGGCATTTAAACCATACTTGATTTTCTAAAATGTACATACTATAAACATTCTATTTTCGCATACTGAGAATGCATCATGCGTGATTGCGTTGTTTCCCCGATATTCGTTGATTTCGGTAGCGCTTCCCCATATCTAATTGATCAGCTGTTGTCAAAGCTGAAATTAGTATGACATCCGGGCATTTAAAGTATACTCGATTTTCAAAATGTCATATACTATTTAACTTGATATTTTCCGCATACTCAAATGGCCTACTATTTATGATGCAAGTATGGGTATCCGGACAAAGCCAATACCTTTACATTTCAATCATGCTGTAAAGCTGAACTTCCGCAATGCTGATTGAATAGAGCCCAAAGCTAAAACAAAAAAAATCATTGTAGAGCCACAGGAGAGGAGTGCTTTTGTGGTTATAGTTGTAAATCATGAGGTGCTCTTTCATCAAGGGATGAAATACTGTAAAACTCAAATAAGTTGATGCTGGATAGAACATTTTGAAAAAGCCTTTTCACAACCAGGTCTATTCGTGCCGTATTGCCAACTCCTATGCTTGTTGTCATTGGCCATAGAAGTTGGCAAGACCACACAAACAGACGGACAAGCGCTGTGTTAGAAAACGAATGAATACCAAGAGCCTCAACACCTGTGGGGACTGATATTGTTATGAAATTGTCCTCGATGTTGTCTAATGGTACTAAATAATAAAAGCTGTGGTAAGCAACGACCAGTGGCATTTCAAACAGCTCTCCAGAGTTCCGTCCGTCCGTCCCCGAGGTCGGCTGACTCACGTGCGACAGATAGTCAGTCAGTAGGGGGTGCTCAGTCTTGCCCAGAACCCGTATGACATGCTCTTGAGTTCAGATGGAAAGAGCAGTCAGCGTCTCGGAGAACAGGGAGAACTCAGATGCCCTGCCCATCACCGTTCCATAGATCAGCCTCAGCCTGGCTGTTACTCTCTGGCTCAGTGGATCGGAGTCTTTACGTCCACCATATTAGCTACACAAATCTGTTGCTGGCCCGTGGCAATGAAGTTAATCAAAACGCCCTTTCTGTGTGAGAGAGGGTGGGTGGGTGAGAGTAGGGGTAAAAGAGAGAGAGAGAGGGGGTGGGTGAGTGAGAGTTGGGGTGAGAGAGAGAGAGAGGGGTGGCCTTGCTGCTATTCCAGTTTCAACTGTTCTGCCTGCGGCTACGAAACCCCTACCTGTCCCAGACCTGCTGTTTTCAACTCTTTAATGATCGGCTATGAAAAGCCAACTGAGAGACCTGAGCCCTAGGACCATACGTCGGGACTACCGGCCGTGGTGACTCCTTGCTGTCCCCAGTCCGCCTGGCCTTGCTGCTATTCCAGTTTCAACTGTTCTGCCTGCGGTTATGGAACCCCTACCTGTCCCAGACCTGCTGTTTTCAACTCTTAATGATCGGCTATGAAAAGCCAACTGAGATTTATTCCTGATTATTATTTGACCATGCTTGTCACTTATGAACATTTTTGAACATCTTGGCATGGTTCTGTTATAATCTCCACCCGGCACAGCCAGAAGAGGACTGGCCACCCCTCATAGCCTGGTTCCTCTCTAGGTTTCTTCCTAGGCTTTCGCCTTTCTAGGGAGTTTTTCCTAGCCACCGTGCTTCTACACCTGCATTACTAGCTGTTTGGGGTTTTAGGCTGGGTTTCTGTACAGCACTTCGAGATATTAGCTGATGTAAGAAGGGCTATATAAAATAAAATTGATTGATTGATTGATTGATTGGGTGGGTGGGTGAGAGTAGGGGTAGGAGAAAGAGGGAGGGTGACAGTAGGGGTAGAAGAGAGAGGGGGTGGGTGAGTGAGAGTTGGGGTGAGAGAGAGAGAGGGTGGGTGAGAGTAAGCGTAAAAGAGAGAGGGGGTGGGTGGGTTAGAGTAGGGGTGAGAGAGAGAGCGGGTGGGTGGGTTAGAGTAGGGGTAGAAGAGAGAGAGAGGGGTGGGTGGGTGGGTGACAGTAGGGGTAGAAGAGAGAGGGGGTGGGTGGGTTAGAGTAGGGGTAGAAGAGAGAGAGAGGGGTGGGTGGGTGGGTGACAGTAGGGGTAGAAGAGAGAGGGGGTGGGTGAGGGCCATTGTGGGTGAACACTACTACGTCCCTCCCTCTTGGATCCATCACACTAATCAGCCCCTCGGTCATCCCTGGTATGTCCAGCTCTCACTCCCAACTGGATGGATGAATGTCGCTGAAACACGACACACGGGTTTACATTTAGGTTGCCATTTTAACAGTGGGTTAAATAAAGCTTTCTCACCCTGGTGCTGCTATTCACAGAATGGTGTGCTGACTCGACTGCAGTGTTGTTATGCGAGTCTCTATTGTACTGCAATAGCAGATATGTTCATGTTGTTCATGTTTCTGCACTCGTCTAGTGGGTTTGTCTATTTTAAATGGGCACTGAACCTCAAGGTAAACCTGGGTTATTTACCAGCATTGCTCTTGGGGCATTGTGGTTGCTATTTCTTTCAAGGCCCTCAACTGGTAGTGTTGGTGAATTCAACCCTCTGCTTAGATTCTCTCTGGTACTGGTAACTGGCCTATAATCAGTGATAGTGGGGTTGGCCTGGATCCAAACTAAATTACTCTGCTTCACTATCACTTCAACGGGACAATTCAGTTGGATCCAGGCTACTGTGGACTGGCTGTTTATTTAGGGGAGAATGCAGAGAGAGGAAGAAAGGGAGCTACTTGACTGGAAACTACTTGTTGGCCGTTGCCACTGGGGAAACTCGCCTATAGGCCTAATCTGTCTGTATAATGGCCCTCAGTGCAGATGCAGACTGACAAAGTTAGTAGCAAGTGGTGTTGTCACAGTGGATGACTGGAAGACCTCTCTTGAGTTGTTGCCTCTGGGCTCTGAGCTGTGAACAGTTGCCGCTGGGCTCTGAGCTGTGAACAGTTGATGCTGGGCTCTGAGCTGTGAACAGTTGATGCTGGGCTCTGAGCTGTGAACAGTTGATGCAGGGCTCTGAGCTGTGAACAGTTGATGCTGGGCTCTGAGCTGTGAACAGTTGATGCAGGGCTCTGAGCTGTGAACAGTTGCCGCTGGGCTCTGAGCTGTGAACAGTTTATGCTGGGCTCTGAGCTGTGAACAGTTGATGCTGGGCTCTGAGCTGTGAACAGTTGCCGCTGGGATTTGAGCTGTGAACATTTGCCGCTGGGCTCTGAGCTGTGAACAGTTGCCGCTGGGATTTGAGCTGTGAACAGTTGCCTCTGGGCTCTGAGCTGTGAACAGTTGCCGCTGGGTTTGAGCTGTGAACAGTTGCCGCTGGGCTCTGAGCTGTGAACAGTTGATGCTGGGCTCTGAGCTGTGAACAGTTGCCGCTGGGCTCTGAGCTGTGAACAGTTGATGCAGGGCTCTGAGCTGTGAACAGTTGCCGCTGGGCTCTGAGCTGTGAACAGTTGATGCTGGGCTCTGAGCTGTGAAGAGTTTATGCTGGGCTCTGAGCTTTGAACAGTTGATGCTGGGCTCTGAGCTGTGAACAGTTTATGCTGGGCTCTGAGCTGTGAACAGTTGATGCTGGGCTCTGAGCTGTGAACAGTTGCCGCTGGGCTCTGAGCTGTGAACAGTTGCCGCTGGGATTTGAGCTGTGAACAGTTGCCGCTGGGCTCTGAGCTGTGAACAGTTGCCGCTGGGCTCTGAGCTGTGAACAGTTGATGCTGGGCTCTGAGCTGTGAACAGTTGCCGCTGGGCTCTGAGCTGTGAACAGTTGATGCTGGGCTCTGAGCTGTGAAGAGTTTATGCTGGGCTCTGAGCTTTGAACAGTTGATGCTGGGCTCTGAGCTGTGAACAGTTGCCGCTGGGATTTGAGCTGTGAACAGTTGCCGCTGGGCTCTGAGCTGTGAAAGTTGATGCTGGGCTCTGAGCTGTGAACAGTTGCTGCTGGGCTCTGAGCTGTGAACAGTTTATGCTGGGCTCTGAGCTGTGAACAGTTGCCGCTGGGATTTGAGCTGTGAACAGTTGCCGCTGGGCTCTGAGCTGTGAACAGTTTATGCTGGGCTCTGAGCTGTGAACAGTTGCCGCTGGGATTTGAGCTGTGAACAGTTGCCGCTGGGCTCTGAGCTGTGAACAGTTGATGCTGGGCTCTGAGCTGTGAACAGTTGCCGCTGAGATTTGAGCCGTGAACAGTTGCTGCTGGGCTCTGAGCTGTGAACAGTTGCCGCTGGGCTCTGAGCTGTGAACAGTTGCCGCTGAGATTTGAGCCGTGAACAGTTGCTGCTGGGCGAATTTGTTTCCATTCTTTCTTTATGGAAATGGTACTCAAGGCAGCGTCATTAGTCATTCATTGAGACATTAACTGACAGTGTCAATGTGTACACACTAAGTAACACTCCCTGGTCTGCTATATATGTCTAACACGCCCCACTCCCTAACACTCCCCATTCCTTGAGTCCCTGGCTAAAACTAGGACTGAGCTGGCCTGGCTCTCTGCCAGAGTGTATGGGCTTTATGTAGTGAGCCTGTCAGAATGACAGACATTGTTCTGGACATATAGACACAATACTGTATATCATTGATTGTTCATACAACACTGTCAATATCATCTGCAAAAAAAGGCCTCTCCACGATTCAGAATGCCATCTTTACACAATTAGGAACTGGGTCTCTAGTCTGTTAAGCATTAAGGATTAGCCTAACTATGGTGATGTAGTGAGGCACAGCTGTTCACTCTGCCTTAAATATCCCCACAGCCCTGAGGAGGAACTCTATAGTCTTAACAGGGAAGCAGGGAGGAGGATACACATAAACACACATCATGCACACTCAGAAAGTACAACACAGAGTAGGAGAGGAGTTTGTATTAGGGCCAGGGACCTCATGATACGATATCCTCACGATTCTATATGTACTGCGATGAGGGACAAGAGAGGTCTTCCTCTTGCAGAGGGACAAGAGAGGTCTTCCAGTCATCCACTGTGACAACACCACTTGCTACTGGTTTTTGATCAGTCATGGAAATAAAAGTGCCGAAAACAAATTGTCTCCCTTTATTTTTGCGCTAGTTTGCTGTACCTGCACCAAAACTATTTTCCTTCATAGCTTGTTCTCCATCTTCTTTTTTAAATAGGGAGACAATTTGTTTTCAGCACTTTTATTTCCATGACTGATCATAACTCGTTTTCTCATGGCTCTCTCTGTTCCTCTGCAGCAGACATATGGTGAGCAATATGTTTTGAATTGCAATAAAATCACAGTATTGAATAGCAATATATATCGGAATTTCGAGAATCGCAGTACAAATCGTATCGGAACCTAAGTATCGTGAGAATATCGGATCATGAGGTCCCTGGCAATTCCCAGCCATAATTGTAATGTCTTAGAAGTCAGTATTATCCATATTATCATGGTCATAGCCTAGTAGTTGACATCTCTGTAATACAATGCGTTACAAAGCTTGTTGTTGAACTGGTTGCAAATGCTGAAATAGTTGTGTATTTAAGTCTGCATGTGTTTGCCTCCAGGCTCTCTGCCTCCATCCACAGAGACTGGTATGATTGATTTTGCTTTTCATCTTTCGGTGTCTCCTTTCAGTGTAATTTTCACAATTCAGTGAGGAAGCCACATCCAGAGTAGTGTCTGTTTGCGTGTGTGCAATGCCATTGCTTTAAACCAGGGATCATCAACTAGATCAGAACCTTGCTTACATTTGTATACGATCACGTGTCTCTCTGTTACGCTTGGGAACAGATTTCTTGAATTAAAATAACTTGGAGCTGATTTCCTGGTGTTTTTACAGTCTTTTATGTCCAACAATTAAATTATTATTATTATTTATTTTTTACTTGGGGGGCCAAATAAAAACACTGGCCCGTGGGCCGCCAGTTGGGGAACCATGCATTAAACTTTGGCCCAGTGACCAGGTTGGACCAGGAGTCATTTGGCTGGACGCCAGAGGTGTTCACAGAGCAGTAATTGGGCTGTAATGGACTGCTGGGTTACACTCTCCAGGGAGAGACAGAGAGGGGAGTCATTTAGTACAATACATGCTCTGTGTTGAATTTTCAATAATTTGTGTGACCCTAGAAATATTAATCATATTCATCAGAATCAAACATAATCATTCTAATTCTATGGGTACCACTCTATGGTCTGCAACACCCTTCTCACACACCGTTCCCTGACTGACTCTGCAACACCCTTCTCACACACCGTTCCCTGACTGACTCTGCAACACCCTTCTCACACACCGTTCCCTGACTGACTCTGCAACACCCTTCTCACACACCGTTCCCTGACTGACTCTGCAACACCCTTCTCACACACCGTTCCCTGACTGACTCTGCAACACCCTTCTCACACACCGTTCCCTGACTGACTCTGCAACACCCTTCTCACACACCGTTCCCTGACTGACTCTGCAACACCCTTCTCACACACCGTTCCCTGACTGACTCTGCAACACCCTTCTCACACACCGTTCCCTGACTGACTCTGCAACACCCTTCTCACACACCGTTCCCCTGACTGACTCTGCAACACCCTTCTACACACCGTTCCCTGACTGACTCTGCAACACCCTTCTCACACACCGTTCCCTGACTGACTCTGCAACACCCTTCTCACACACCGTTCCCTGACTGACTCTGCAACACCCTTCTCACACACCGTTCCCTGACTGACTCTGCAACACCCTTCTCACACACCGTTCCCTGACTGACTCACGGACTGTGTTCTAAGGGAAACGTGTTTGGACAGTTTGGGGTATTTGTTGGAAAGCATTAATGTAATTAGCTGCACATTATGTGGTTGGGGTTTGCGAAATATTGTCTCTTCAAAGAGAAGAATACATAAGGCACATCTGTCTGAATGGGGGGGGGGGGAGATCTCAATATTTAAATTGGAGTAGCCTACTCCCTATGTGTTGGATTAGTTGTACTTGTGCAATATGATAGTTGTGATGTGCTGATTATTTTAGTGAGGCAAGTATTGCAACATATTGATAGGAAAGCCTAAAAAAGCGGTTCCCATCAGCAGTTTTAAGGAAGTGAATATACTCGGCTAATAGCCTACGTTAGTGATCAGATACAACATCAGATACTGTGAACAACCATTACCAATGGCACCATTAGCCTCAGGACCTGCCCTGGTTTATACAGGATGAGCTTTGAGCTTATTTTAGACCTGCCAAGGGGAACAATCACTGTGTAGGGCCTGAGGCATCACCCCTGATGGGGGACGTGTCTGTCTGTCTGTGTGTGTGTGTCTGTGTCTGTCTGTGTGTGTGTCTGTCTGTCTGTCTGTGTGTGTGTGTCTGTGTCTGTCTGTGTGTGTGTGTCTGTGTGTGTCTGTGTGTGTGTGTCTGTGTCTGTCTGTGTGTCTGTCTGTCTGTCTGTGTGTGTGTGTCTGTGTCTGTCTGTGTGTGTGTGTCTGTGTGTGTCTGTGTGTGTGTCTGTCTGTCTGTGTGTGTGTGTCTGTGTCTGTCTGTCTGTGTGTGTGTGTGTGTGTGTGTGTGTGTGTGTGTGTGTGTGTGTCTGTGTCTGTGTGTGTGTGTGTGTGTGTGTGTCTGTGTGTGTGTGTGTCTGTGTGTGTGTCCGTGTGTATATATGTGTGCTGCCACTGCGACAACAGATCACTTTATTGGGTGACTAATGTTTGCTGCAGGCAACACCCATAGCTGGGTGAGGAAAGGCTTGGCCCACAACATGGTGGAGGCTGGCATCATGGCAAACCTATTCATTCATACAAACAGGAAGATATTACAATCGATTAGAATGGCAATAGTGTCGTTTTATGTTTTTTTTTCTCCAAATTGAGTGTCTTCTGAGTCAGATAGAGTGCCTAACGTGTCACGGTGACTGCCCTGTCATATCATGTCTCCTCTGCTAATAGAGCAGGCTTCTTGGTAACATATTCTTTTAAAGAAGCACTTCAAGCTCACTTTCTTGTACTGAATTCCTATGCTCGGCTGGAGTAGGCCTAAGTGGGTCTGAATCATAGAGATCCTATTAAATTACAATTATATTGTATTCTAATTCCTAATTCTATGGGCTGTATTGCCATCTCAAGTCACTATACAATCAAGCTTGTTTAAGCAGTAGCTACTGGGGGGGAGAACAATGAATCAATCTAGCACTTTTTGGTATGTGGAGTGCAGTCAGTGATTGGGCCTGTTTGGTATGTGGAGTAGTGTTGTCACGATACCAGATTTTTGACTTCTATACCAGGTTTAGTATCATAATACTCGATACCAAAACGATACACAATACCGAAATGATACCACAGCAAAAAAAAAAAAGAAACCTTATTAGCTAAAGTCACAGAATAACCACTGGGCTTTACATCTTCTATTCTATATCAAATTTATTGCAAAAAATAAAACACCGTATTAAGTAACAGAAGAATACCTTCAATTGTCCTCATGCAAAACCAGAGCAGAGACTCAGAGCAGACAAAATGTGTACGTGTGGTCCTCTGTAGCTCAGCTGGTAGAGCACAGCGCTTGTAACGCCAAGGTAGTGGGTTCGATCCCTGGGACCACACATACACAAAAAAATGAATGCACGCATGACTGTAAGTCACTTTGGATAAAAGCGTCTGCTAAATGGCATATTATTATTATTATAAAATAATTTTACAATTACATCTAAACTGTTTTAAAATGTAATTTGATACAAATCAGGCTTCATTTGCTCATCTATCGCCATAATATTGGGTCGAATGACATTCATTAGACCTATAATTCATTATTCTTTACAGCTAAATAATTGTATTAAATTAATAGCTTAGTTCCAAAACGACATAAACACTTGGACGTTTTTATACTGAACAAAAATATAAACGCAACGTGCAACAATTTCAACGATTTTACTGAGTTACAGTTCATAGAAGGAAATCAGTCAATTGAAATGAATTCATTAGGCCCTAATCTATGGATTTCACATGACTGGGCAGGGGTGCAGCCATGGGTGGGCCTGGGAGGGCATAGGCCCACCCACTTGGGAGCCAGGTCCACCCACTGGGGAGTCAGGCCCAGCCAATCAGAATGAGTTTCCCCCCACAAAAGGGCATTATTACAGACATAAATACTCCTCACCCTGTGAGCTAAACCTCCCTTACACTGCACTGCTTTGTAACACCTGCTTGGATGTTTCGGTGGGCTGGCCCTCATCATCTGCTCTGTAATCAAAGTATTCCCAAAGTTCGCTTCTGCAGCCAGTTTTGTCAGTTTTCGTTTGAAGAAGCCATGCTGTCAGCATTTTCTCTCTCTTCTTGCTTGCTTCTCAAAAGTGGCTTGCGCTGTGTCAGCTTCATGCGCAAGTGCAGCCTGGCTCACTACTGCCCCCTTGAGAACATTCAGACAAATTACTAGACAGACTCGATCCTCTCAATCCATATATGATGTGAGACACAGTTGACAGAAGTACCGAAAAAGTAACACAAATTTGAGTACCGAACCCTTGTTCATGTTCTAGTATCGAAAAAGTACAGAAGTTTCTGTATACCGTGCCACACTAATGTGGAGTGCAGTCAGTGATTGGGCCTGCCCTGCGTGCTACCTCCACCCTCTTCAGGGGGAAGTACTTAATTCATTCTCCAATTGATTTGGCTCCTATTTAGAGAGCCACTCTTGTTTGACTGTTTGCACTGCTGCTGTGTAGGAGAAGGACTAGCCTATAACGCAAGACAACAACAGTGCAAATACTGTCTGGTTGGCCCACAATTCTATATGTATTGCAGTTCGATGTTCCAAACACATTGCTCACCATATGTCTGCTGCAGAGGAACTAGAGAGAGCCATGAGAAAACGAGTTATGATCAGTCATGGAAATAAAGTGCTAAAAACAAAATGGCTCCCTATTTAAAAAGAAGATGGAGAACAAGCTATTAAGGAAAAATACTGGAGTTTTGGTGCAGGTACAGCCAACTAGCGCACAAATAATATTGCGATATTGTCAAAACGATACCATACGATATATCGTCCAAAATTATATCCCGATATGTAACTGTATAGATTCCCCCCCATCACTACTGCACAGTGTGGCTATGGCAATCATATACATATCTGGCAGTAATATTTGCGGTTTCTCCCTGACCCAGAATAATTCCCAGATTGATGTTATTAGTAAATGCACAGAAGTTGGGAATTGATTGAGATATTTTCTAGAAAAAATATTATCTGATTTGGGAGTATTTCTCATAGTAGAGGAACAACTGCATCTCTCTCTCTACCTCCCCTGTCGTGCAGCGACCACATAGACACTCCTCTTTGGGTATCCATGTCTTTTTATGTCTCCCTTTTTCTTAAGCCAATTGGTGGTCACTGAGCCTGTATTTGGTCAGGATCCGTCTCTGTTCTGTCTGACAGAGTAGAGATATTCTGCCAATTTGTATTTTATTTTGAGGGCCAAATAGCAATTTAATTTATTCTGTGTTTTTGTTCAATTTTCCCAATTTGTGAAGTAGGAGATTTTAATTTCTGTAACAATCTGATTTCCCTGTGTGTTTGGATAATAGTGTTGTTTAGTGTTTTTAACAGCTGATATAGGGGACTCTTTTCAGGGTTCAGCTCTTGGGTTTCCAGTAAGGATGTTTTGGGGCTTAATTTCAAATGGTGCCAAAATGTTAATGTCCTTCATATTTACAATTAAAGGGAATCTTACGAGTTCCGCTCCGCATGCATTATTCGGTACATTCTTTTGGATACTTAGGATAATTCTGCAGAATTCTGTATGTACATTTTCTATTGAGTTTTTCTCCCAATGCTTATAATCTTAATTACAGGTTGGACCCAAAACCTCGCTTCCATATAGTGTAATTGGAAAGTTGGTTGGGCAAAATGAGTAGAATTGCATGAAATGAGTTATAAAATTGCAAAATCTTCTCTCTCCGCCCCGATGGCAAAATGTGTAGAATGGCAGGAAATGAACTTCGCTGTCACAAGGGGGCCGCTAAAATGTTTTGCTCGCAAGGTGGGGAAAATGTGGGTGTGGGTACGCAGACCCACGAGCCACTGTGGCCCCTCGTGATGAATTCCATTTGTTTGTGGCCCATCCCTGGTGTAGACCTTGCTCTGTTGGTGACAGTAGGACAAGGTCATCTGCGTAGAGCAGGAATCTGACCTCCTCATCTTTGAGGGTGAGTCCAGGGGCTGCAGATCAGTCCAACAACACTGCTAGTTCGTTAATGTAGATGTTAAACAGGGTTGGGTCTCTATCTCTCTCTCTCTCTCTCTCTCTCTCTCTCTCTCTCTCTCTCTCTCTCTCTCTCTCTCTCTCTCTCTCTCTCTCTCTCTCTCTCTCTCTCTCTCTCTCTCTCTCTCTCTCTCTCTCTCTCTCTCTCTCTCTCTCTCTCTCTCTCTCTCATATATGGCTGTACAGTGTTGTGTCCTCTCCACTGAGCTCTGCCAGTAATTAGAGTGAGAACCACATCTCTCTCTTCCTCTCCTCATAATGTATGAGCACTGAGCTGAAAGCAGAGCAGAGGAGCCAGTGATCTCATTTGAAGAGTGTGAGTGTGTGCAACACTGGCTACTGTCCCAAAAGCAGGGCTGTTTCCACGGCGTTCCAGCTGCTGTCCTCAGATGACTGTCTGTTTATTACTTTTCTCAGATGACAGAGATTTATTAAGGATCCTCATTCCATGCACTGCCACTGACTACTGGGATCTGGTTTGTTGTTTACAGTTGAGTTTCTGGAACACTCGTCGCAAATGCATCAGCTAATGGGGATTCCAAGTTCCTTCCTTGAATTAGAGGTGGAAGTGTTTTTTGTATATTGTAGATTTTGAAGTGTATATTGTCAATTCTGCAGTTGTAGGCTCAGCTGAATGTGAGAAGCGGTTAAATGAAGACCACAGCCTGAATAGATCCTCCTGGGTCATTCCATATCATTTCAGCAAACCATGACACCCACCATCTCAGATTGTTCTGAAATCGTTTCAGTAGATAGAAACAGATATGATAAGTATTCCGGAAGCATTATTTTGTTAAAATCTAATTTGATCTCTGAGAAATGAAGCTAATTGATTGCACCCAAATTGGCATTTTAAGTTATAGGAGTCATATAATATTCAGTAATTATAGTACCTAACATCCAATTTGGACCAATGTTTTTTCTAAGAATGAGTAAGACATGAGGAATCCAAAGACGTGGTCAAAAGCCATCCTCGGACCCCCCACACCCCAATCCCACCCCGACAACGTATATAGTATCAGTTCTCTGTTTGACCAGTAGTGTGGAGCTGTGTCTGAGTATTGTTTCTTCATCCTATGTAATGTATTCTCAGTGAATTTGGTGATGCTTTTTTCCCCCCTGTTTAGAGAAATTAGTCATTGAAGTTGTTGGGTTAATGTCCCATTCTACATCCTGATATTACGGGGTTCTGACCACTAGATGGTGCTGTTCCTGAATTTGAAAGAATCAATCTGAATGTCCTTGAGTGGCCCAGCCAGAGCCCGGACTTGAACCCGATCTAACATCTCTGGAGAGACCTGAAAATAGCTGTGCAGCGACGCTCCCCATCCAACCTGACAGAGCTTGAGAGGATCTGCAGAGAAGAATGGGAGAAACTCCCCAAATACAGGTGTGCCGAGCTTGTAACGTCATACCCAAGAAGACTCGAGGCTGTAATCGCTGCCAAAGGTGCTTCAACAACAAAGTACTGAGTAAAGGGTCTGAATACTGATGTAAAGCTTACCAGCTTGAGTTAGCTTCACATTCCAGCTGGGGGCTTCATCCGTACTACGACGGTGGATGTTGCTCGTCCTCCTGCCGCTAACTCTAGCAGGCTTGTAACTGCACGTGCACGTCACACATGGCTAGTCGGACGCCAAACTCTTCATTGAGACAATGCTGAAACATCAATCCATGGACGAGTCAGTGACACATTTTAATTTGTGCCAAAATCAAAATGAAAGAAAATTATTTATTTTATTACTTATCGTTAATGCCGATTTTGGTGTGCTTATCAATGCACAAGCACCTTAATCCCCACTCTTGTTAAATTGTTGTATTAAGTCATACAAAAGTGTTACTGTGTGTGAAGTTTAAAATGTATTCTGTCATTACTAAATGTGTAATGTGATATATTTTAATATTTCTATTTTTGAACACAAAAACAAGATTTGATGTATAAAATATTTAATCAGTCGTCTTCCTCAAATGAAGGGGATGATGACAATCTTTGCAGCAGGTAGGGAATCTGATTTCATTGGTCGTCAACTCGTGGCTGAGTCAATTAATTCAGGGTAAGTAGAGTTGGCCTTGAGTTAGCCTGCCCCGGATCAGGTTAGTTCTGAAGGATTCGTTGCCATAGAAATGTACCTGGCTAAAAGGTGAGCCCACTTTCGTGTGACCGGTTATCCCGAGTTAAACTCAGAGTTGACCAAAGTTACCTTACTAACTCCTCCAACCTGCTCCATAGGATACCCCTCTGGTCCATAGACTGCTTACAGGGTAAGAAAACCAAAACGTAATTCTGTAATTTGGGTGAACTATCTCTTTAACAATGTGGGGGTTATTCTTAAAAAAATATTAACCTAATACAGGGGTCTCTTTAGCTTTCAGAAATCTGCATTTTCACAACCCAGACCATCAAAAAATCTGCGTTTTAACCATCATCAGATAACCACAGACAGAAGTGCAACTCTATTTGGCTAGCAACCACACATAAGTAAATTAGCTTACAATAAAAAAGCATTGTATTGTTTGCAAAAAATGATGCATGGCCATCATATTTCAGTTTATCATATAAAGAATGTAGCCAGCTACATTGCGTAATGTTTTGCTTGAAGTTAATCTTGCATTTTAACTTTCTACCGGAGAAAAACTACACAGCAGGAAATGACTAGTGAAAAGTAACCTACACATCAGTCAGAGCGCTGTCTGGTGATCCGATGGCGAGAGTAAACATATTTCATTGGAGTGGAGAAGTGCAAAAATTACTCCTTTTACGTTCATGATTTGGAGCGAACCCTGACTGAAGCTGGGCAGAATTTACAATGACAAGCTATTTAGATCTGCGTTAACAAAATGTTTCTGTATTTTATCTTTCCCTTTCGCCGTGAAAAACACAGAATCCTGCGTTAACACGACCCCTGCCTAATAGCAGGAACAGCACCATCTAGTGGTCAAAACCTGGTATTATCAGGATGTAGGATGGGACATAAACCCAACAACTTCAATGACTAATTTCTTTGAACAGAAAAACATACAAAAAACAACAACATCAAATTCACTGAGAATACATTACATAGGATGAAGAAACAAGCTGCATCTCCATACTGCTTGTCAAACATAGAGAACTGATACTATACAGTGGGGGAAAAAAGTATTTAGTCAGCCACCAATTGTGCAAGTTCTCCCACTTAAAAAGATGAGAGAGGCCTGTAATGCCGGTACACGTCAACTATGACAGACAAATTGAGTTTTTTTTTCTCCAGAAAATCACATTGTAGGATTTTTAATGAATTTATTTGCAAATTATGGTGGAAAATAAGTATTTGGTCACCTACAAACAAGCAAGATTTCTGGCTCTCACAGACCTGTAACTTCTTCTTTAAGAGGCTCCTCTGTCCTCCACTCGTTACCTGTATTAATGGCACCCGTTTGAACTTGTTATCAGTATAAAAGACACCTGTCCACAACCTCAAACAGTCACACTCCAAACTCCACTATGGCCAAGACCAAAGAGCTGTCAAAGGACACCAGAAACAAAATTGTAGACCTGCACCAGGCTGGGAAGACTGAATCTGCAATAGGTAAGCAGCTTGGTTTGAAGAAATCAACTGTGGGAGCAATTATTAGGAAATGGAAGACATACAAGACCACTGATAATCTCCCTCGATCTGGGGCTCTACGCAAGATCTCACCCCGTGAGTCAAAATGATCACAAGAACGGTGAGCAAAAATCCCAGAACCACACGGGGGACCTAGTGAATGACCTGCAGAGAGCTGGGACCAAAGTAACAAAGCCTACCATCAGTAACACACTACGCCGCCAGCGACTCAAATCCTGCAGTGCAAGACGTGTCCCCCTGCTTAAACCAGTACATGTCCAGGCCCGTCTGAAGTTTGCTAGAGTACATTTGGATGATCCAGAAGAGGATTGGGAGAATGTCATATGGTCAGATAAAACCAAAATATAACTTTTTGGTAAAAACTCAACTCGTCGTGTTTGGAGGACAAAGAATGCTGAGTTGCATCCAAAGAACACCATACCTACTGTGAAGCATGGGGGTGGAAACATCATGCTTTGGGGCTGTTTTTCAGCAAAGGGACCATGACGACTGATCCGTGTAAAGGAAAGAATGAATGGGGCCATGTATCGTGAGATTTTGAGTGAAAACCTCCTTCCATCAGCAAGGGCATTGAAGATGAAACGTGGCTGGGTCTTTCAGCATGACAATGATCCCAAACACACCGCCCGGGCAACGAAGGAGTGGCTTCGTAAGAAGCAGTTCAAGGTCCTGGAGTGGCCTAGCCAGTCTCCAGATCTCAACCCCATAGAAAATCTTTGGAGGGAGTTGAAAGTCCGTGTTGCCCAGCGACAGCCCCAAAACATCACTGCTCTAGAGGAGATTTGCAAGGAGGAATGGGTCAAAATACCAGCAACAGTGTGTGAAAACCTTGTGAATACTTAAAGAAAACGTTTGACCTGTGTCATTGCCAACAAAGGGTATATAGCAAAGTATTGAGAAACTTTTGTTATTGACCAAATACTTATTTTCCACCATAATTTGCAAATAAATTCATAAAAAATCCTACAATGTGATTTTCTGGAAAAAAAAATCTCATTTTGTCTGTCATAGTTGACGTGTACCGGCATTACAGGCCTCTCTCATCTTTTTAAGTGGGAGAACTTGCACAATTGGTGGCTGACTAAATAATATTTTCCCCCACTGTATATACTCATTGTTGGGGTGGGATTGGCGTGGGGCGTTCGTGGGTGGCTTTTGATCATTTCTAAATCATTGTTAAAAAAAGTTTGGTCCAAATTGGATGTTAGGTACTATATTTATTCAATATTATATTAATCCGATTAATGAAAATGTCACATTTTAGTGCAATCAATTAGGATAATTTCTCAGAAATTAAATTAGATTTCAACAAATCGTATCCGTTTCTAACAACAGAAACGATTTCAGAACAATATGACATGGTGGGTGTCAAAGCCTCTTTCTTGTTCTTTTTGAGGTGGAAAGACGCTTCTGATATGAGTGAACATTGGGGTCTGTACTCTGCAGTACTCACTCTGAATGTAATAACAAGTTGTACCCAGTAGAGAGCAGCAAAGCAACATATATCTGCATGAATCAATCACTACCTATGTTTGCTGCAGCACATACTAGTATTTTGAGGGGCAGAGCGGTGATGATGTACCTGTGTTTGTAGACAAAGTGGGGAGCAGTGTTGGATTACTCGCTACACTCGTTTCCGTTTCTGGCACGATGTTTTGCTATCCTTACAAAATAAAACCGTTCTAGCCCTCATGCCAATCTGAGGTAGCCTATTTCCCAACTGAATGTTGTGAGGAGGGATAGACTGGGGGGATATGTGACTGTTGCATCTGTGTAAACTGTGAGGTCAAATTGTTGCCCTGCCATTAACCTCTCGCTCTCATATCCTGCTGTGCTGCCCTCATCTGTACATTTAGGTAAGTTGATATTAATTATTATGTTTGTACTAAGCTCTTGATGCAATGGTTAGATGTTTTTTTAATTTTGATTGACAGTAATGGTAGGTTGGGATGGAAAGCGTTCTCTCTATTCATTACTAGTGCTGTGTGTGACTGACTGTCCTATTTATCAGCTGTCATCCCCCACCCCCATCTAACTGCCTTAGTAGGGACGCCCTACTCTATAACCGCCCTACTCTATAACCGCCCTACTCTATAACCGCCCTACTCTATAACCGCCCTACTCTATAACCGCCCTACTCTATAACCGCCCTACTCTATAACCGCCCTACTCTATAACCGCCTACTCTATAACCGCCCCTACTCTATAACCGCCTACTCTATAACCGCCTACTCTATAACCGCCCTACTCTATAACCGCCCTACTCTATAACCGCCCTACTCTATAACCGCCCTACTCTATAACCGCCCTACTCTATAACCGCCTACTCTATAACCGCCCTACTCTATAACCGCCCTACTCTATAACCGCCCTACTCTATAACCGCCCTACTCTATAACCGCCTACTTCCCCTACTCTATAACCGCCCTACTCTATAACCGCCCTACTCTATAACCGCCCTACTCTATAACCGCCCTACTCTATAACCGCCTACTCTATAACCGCCCTACTCTATAACCGCCCTACTCTATAACCGCCCTACTCTATAACCGCCCTACTCTATAACCGCCTACTCTATAACCGCCCTACTCTATAACCGCCCTACTCTATAACCGCCCTACTCTATAACCGCCCTACTCTATAACCTCGCCTACTCTATAACCGCCCTACTCTATAACCGCCCTACTCTATAACCGAACCGCCCTACTCTATAACCGCCCTACTCTATAACCGCCCTACTCTATAACCGCCCTACTCTATAACCGCCCTACTCTATAACCGCCCTACTCTATAACCGCCCTACTCTATAACCGCCCTACTCTATAACCGCCCTACTCTATAACCGCCCTACTCTATAACCGCCCTACTCTATAACCGCCCTACTCTATAACCGCCCTACTCTATAACCGCCCTACTCTATAACCGCCCTACTCTATAACCGCCCTACTCTATAACCGCCCTACTCTATAACCGCCCTACTCTATAACCGCCCTACTCTATAACCGAACCGCCCTACTCTATAACCGCCCTACTCTATAACCGCCCTACTCTATAACCGCCCTACTCTATAACCGAACCGCCCTACTCTATAACCGCCCTACTCTATAACCGCCCTACTCTATAACCGCCCTACTCTATAACCGCCCTACTCTATAACCGCCTACTCTATAACCGCCCTACTCTATAACCGCCCCTACTCTATAACCGCCCTACTCTATAACCGCCCTACTCTATAACCGCCCTACTCTATAACCGCCCTACTCTATAACCGCCCTACTCTATAACCGCCCTACTCTATAACCGCCCTACTCTATAACCGATATCGCTCTATGGCCCCCTATACTCTGTCTGGGGTTTATTCTGTCATAATGCTGTGTGTGTGTGTGTGTGTGTGTGTGTGCTATTAATCTATGGCCTCCATCTCTCTATCTGGGGATATCGTCATACTGCTGAAGGCTGAAGCTGACAGAACCAGCTGTCAGCTGGAGGAGGGGGGGCTTATCATCAGGATGAAGTGCTGTACTGTAGTTTCAAGAGGCTGTCAGCTTATCGGGATGAAGTGCTTTACTGTAGTTTCAAGAGACTGTCAGCTTATCGGGATGAAGTGCTCTACTGTAGTTTCAAGAGGCTGTCAGCTTATCGGGATGAAGTGCTCTACTGTAGTTTTAAGAGGCTGTCAGCTTATCGGGATGAAGTGCTCTACTGTAGTTTCAAGAGGCTGTCAGCTTATCGGGATGAAGTGCTCTACTGTAGTTTTAAGAGGCTGTCAGCTTATCAAAATATTATTTAAGAGGCTGTCAGCTTATCGGGATGAAGTGCTCTACTGTAGTTTCAAGAGGCTGTCAGCTTATCGGGATGAAGTGCTCTACTGTAGTTTTAAGAGGCTGTCAGCTTATCGGGATAAAGTGCTGTACTGTAGTTTCAAGAGGCTGTCAGCTGTAAAACTGCCATTTGGTTGTCATTTTGCTTTCTAGGATACAGAATCACTACTGCATGACACAAGAAAAGGGAAAAAAATAGACGACCGTCATTGTGTCAATTTGAGGCAATTTGAGCTGTTAAAAAAAAGAAAAATCTAAACCTATCAAAAAGGATTGTACAGAAACTGCAGCAGTAGCGTCAGTAGTAGGTGGCCATGAAAGGGGAGACCATGGAGATGAAACAACTGCATCCAACTAGATACAGTGGTACAGCTGACTGTTTCTCAGCCTCCTCTGGTCCCTCCTCTTGATCAGAGAGAAAACAGATGCCTCAATAAACTACCAAATGCAAAACTTGTGGTGGTGTGTGTGTGTGTGTGTGTGTGTGTGTGTGTGTGTGTGTGTGTGTGTGAGAGAGTCTGTGTGTGTACGAGTCTGTGTGTGTGTGACATAGGAATACAAAAAAAAAGTAAGATGCCAGTTGCCTGGCTACCCAAACTCATTTCTCCGACCAAACACGCCACGCCCACGGACGTTAGTTTCTCCTCCACAATGAGTCTGGATCTGAGTACCTTCCCGGCGATTTCTAGAATGCAAAAACATTCTAACCGCTCTGATTGGTCCCAGAAACCAGATCCAGAACACACGTGGGTAAAGTGGCATTTTGAAAATTCGTCATTGGCTTTGATACTCTCATTGGTTAGAGATGATCGAATCGCTGATGACGTTGTTTTGTACAACACCTCTCATTTTGAGATCACCACAAACAACTTTAACGATGGCAGTCTCAGACTGATGTAACGAACATAGAGCAGCGGAGTAATTCAGTTTAAGTCATCAGCAATTCGAATGTCTTGTCCTAAATGTGGGCAAACAAACGTTAGTGGGAGTTTATCGCCCTCCCGTGTCCCTCCCAATTGCTCTTAGCAAATTGTCTGACTTGATGTCTAACTATACTACTTCTGAATTATTCATATTGGGTGATCTAAAACCTGGATTGGTTGATGCCAGTATTAGATAGACCGAAATATATTTGTACTGAGCAAATTTTAAATCAACTGATAACTAAATCAACCCGCCCCAACTTAAAACATCCTAGATATCATTCTGACAAACGCCCCTCATAAGTAAACAGCCAATGGAATCTTTGCTAATGAGCTCAGTGACCATTGTCCCATTGCCTGCATTAGAGATGCTAAGCTACCTAAATCGTGTCCACGCATTATTACATAGAGACATTTTAGAACTTTTCCTGTATGACCTGGGGTTGTATGATTGGGAGGGTGTGTCCTCTATCTCTGATTTGGATCAGACTCTTAAATGTTTTACCTCTACGTTTAACTCTGTTGTAGATAATCATGCCCCATATAAGAGATTAAGGGTAAAGGACAGATGAAACCCATGGTTCAAGCATGAATTGTCTGAAAGATTTCATGAAAGAAACTTCGCTTGGTCTAAGGCTAGATTAATATGCCATTTAACAGACGCTTTCATCCAAAGCGACTTACAGTCATGCGTGCATACATTTTTGTGTATGGGTGGTCCCGGGGATCGAACCCACTACCTTGGCGTTACAAGCGCCGTGCTCTACCAGCTGAGCTACAGAGGACCACTGATTGACTGATTCTTCCTGATTCTTGACTGATTCTTCCTGTTCAGACATTTGAGAAATATATGTCTTACTCTAGTTAGAAAAGCAAAGTCAACATACCTTCTGAATTGTGTATCTGAGAGTGGTGGAAATCCAGCTAAATTCGGGAAAGTGGTCAGATCTTTGAGAAAAAAACTCCACTCCCTCATTACCCCCAGCAGGTTATGACAGCCTCTGGTCCCATAACAGACAAAAATGACATTTGTGGTGCTTTTAATAACCATCTTGCCTCAGCTGGCTACCTGTCTGAAAATACCTCAAGCTCCAATAGAGGGAGTCCTTTATTCACCACCAAACAAATAGCAGAGAATGATGCATTTCCAGGCACTCAATGTTTTTTTTTCTTCATTTTAACCATTTCATGCCAATGATGTATTAAGTGCCTTGTTGTTCCATTCATCCACCGCCATCGCCTCATGATTCGCTTGATCCCTTTCCACTGCAGCTGCCCCCCCTCATTGTAGAACCTTTGACCCACATTTTCTATTTAACAATTGCTTCTGGTGCTATCCCTAAGATCTGGATGGCGGCGCATGTCCTTCCCCTTTACAAAGGCTGGGATCCTTCTGACCTGGATAACTACTGCCCAAGCTCTAAAATATCTTGCCTTGCAGAAATATTAGAATCACTGGCAACCTCTCAGCTAATAACTTTTTAAATTTCAAATTATATTCTTAATGTATGCCATTCTGGTTCTAGACATGGACATAACACTATTTCAAATCAAATCAAATTTTATTTGACACATGCACCGAATACAACAGGTGTAGACCTTACAGTGAAATGCTTACTTACAAGCCCTTAACCAACAATTCAGTTAAGAAAAATAAGTGTTAAGTAAAAAATAAAGAATAGCAAATAATTAAAGAGCAGCAGTAAAATAAAATAACAGTAGGGAGGCTATATACAGGGGGGTACTGGTACAGAGTCAATGTGCGGGGGCACAGGTTGGTCGAGGTAATTGAGGTAATATGTACATTTGGGTAGAGTTAAAGTGACTATGCATAGATAATAAACAGAGAGTAGCAGCAGCGTAAAAGAGGGGGTGGGGTGGGGTGGGGGGAAAATGCAAATAGTCCGGGTAGCAATGATTAGCTGTTCAGGAGTCTTATGGCTTGGGGGTAGAAGCTGTTAAGAAGCGTTTTGTACCTAGACTTGGCGCTCCGGTACCGCTTGCCGTGCGGTAGCAGAGATAACAGTCTATGACTAGCTACGCTTGTCTTAAATGATATATTAAATTGCTTAGATCATAGGATTCACTCTGTTGCCATATTTATAGATCTATCCAAGGCCTTTGATACTGTCGACCATCCCCTACTCATTCAAAGATAGTCTGAATTGGGCCTCGACCAAGCATCTTGCAAGTGGTTTGGGAACTATCTGTCAGACAGGACATAATGTGTGCTTACTGATGGTGTTAAGTCAAATTACCTTGATATTACTAAAGGTGTCCCGCAGGTGTCAATTTTGGGACCTGTCCTTGTTACTATTTATATAAATAATATTGGTCTATCTGTAAAAACCTGTAACATTCATCTGTATGCATATGACACTGTTATGTACGCTATTGCCCCTACAGCTGACCAGGCTATGTTGGAGCAGCAATCTGATTTTGTTGCCTTGCAGAAAGTCCTTGTTGATTTAAAAAAAATGTGTACTTAATGCGGGAAAAACAAAACGTAGGCTCTTTTCTAATTTTCGTAGAAATATTTCAGATGGCTTACATATTTATGCATTGGATGGTTCTTTCATCGAGCAGGTTCCCGCCTATAAATATCTGGGCTTTTGGATTGACGATAAATTGACGTTTAAAAAACATACGGACAGGCAAGTTAAGAAGGTGAGATCTAAGGTAGGCTTCTTTTATACACTGAACAAAAATCAAAACGCAACATGTAAAGTGTTGGTCCCATATTTCATGAGCTGAAATAAAAGATCCCAGAAATGTTCCATATCAAAAAAGCGTATTTCTCTCAAATGTTGTGCACAAATTTGTTTACATCCCTTTTAGTGAGAATTTCTCCTTTGCCAAGATAATCCATCTGCCTGACAGGTGTGGCATATCAAGAAGCTAATTAAACCGCATGATGATTACACAGGTGCACCTTGTGCTGGGGACAATAACAGGCGACAATAAAAGGCCACTCTGAAATGTGCAGTTTTGTCCCACAACACAACTAAGAGCATTGTATTTCGTACAAATCATTCCCTAAGCTCTAGATCTCAGCTGAATCTGGTAAAGAATGGTGTGGCTGTTGAACAAGTTGAGGAGACTAAATTACTTGGTGTTACCTTAGATTGTAAACTGTCATGGTCAAAACATATTAGATTCAATGGTTGTAAAGATGGGGAGAGGTCTGTCCGTAGTAAAGAGATGTTCTGCTTTTTGACACCACACTCCAGGCTCTAGTTTTGTCTTATCTTGATCATTGTCCAGTCGTGTGGTCAAGTGCTGCTAAGAAATACCTAGTTAAGCTGCAGCTGGCCCAGAACAGAGCGGCACGTCTTGATCTTCATTTTAATCAGAGGGCTGATATAATGCATGCCAGTTTCTCTTGGCTAAGAGTTGAGGAGAGACTGACTGCATCACTTCTTCTTTTTATAAGAAATATTAATGTGTTGAAAATTCCAAATTGTTTGCATTGTTCACTTACACACATCTCTGACACACACACACACTTACCCCACCAGACATGCCACCAGGGGTCTTTTCATAGTCCCCAAATCCAGAACAAATTCAAGAAAGAGTACTGTGATGAGGTGATTTTGAAGGAGTCAGGCACAGGAAGGTAAATCACAGAATAACAGGATTTATTCTGAACCACAGAGTTACGCAGTAATGCATAAAAACACTCCAGTGCGCAAAACAGGCGCACTAGAAAATACAAGGCACACGGGGAAATATATCCCGGCGATACAAAATATACGGAGCTCCACCGAGCTTCTCTCTCTCCTCCACAATAAACAATCACACACAAAGACAAGGGGGCAGAGGGAACACTTATACAGGTACTGATGAGGGGATATGAACCAGGTGTGTGTAATAAACAAGACAAAACAAATGGAATGATGAGATGCGGAGCGGCAGTGGCTAGAAGGCCGGTGACGGGCGAACGCCGAAGCCTGCCCGAACAAGGAGAGGTGGCAGCTTCGGAGGAAGTCGTGACACGTACAGTATTATATAGAGCCATTATCGCATGGAACTCCCTTCCATCCCATATTGCTCAAATGAACAGCAAACCTGGTTTAAAAAAACAAATAAAGCAACACCTCACGGCACAATGCCTCTCCCCTATTTGACCTAGATATTTTTGTGTATTGATATGTAGGCAATGTGTGCCGTTTTTAAATAGTTATGTCCTTGACCTGTTCTTGTCTATTAATATTCAGTATTATGGCATGTGTTATGTTCTGTGTGGACCCCAGGAAGAGTAGCTGCAGCTTTCTCAACAGCTATTGGGGATCCTAATAAAATACCAAAATACCAAAATACCAGTACCAATGGCAAGTTTTGTGGGAGTGTGCATTTGGCATGCTGACAGCAGGAATGTCCACCAGAGTTGTTGCCAGAGAATTTAATGTTCATTTCTCTACGATAAGCCACCTCCAACGTCGTTTTAGAGAATTTGGCAGTACGTCTAACCGGCCTCACAACCGCACACCACATGTATGGCATCGTGTGGGCGAGTGGTTTGCTGATGTCAACGTTGTGAACAGAGGGCACCATGGCGGGGTTATGGAATGGGCAGGCATAAGCTACAGACAACGAACACAATTGCATTTTATCGATGACAATTTGAATGCACAGAGATAACGTGACGAGATCCTGAGGCCCATTGTTGTTCCAGTCATCCACCGCCATCGCCTCATGTCTCAGCATGATAATGCACGTCCCAATTGTCGCAAAGATCTGTACACAGCTTTCTGTAAGCTGAAAATGTCCCAATTCTTCCCGTGGCCATACTCACCACTAGGGCTGACCCCATTTAGTCGACTGGTCGATTGTTTGGTCGATAGGCTGTTGGTCGACCGAGAATTATTTAGTCGAGCAGTTGCTAAAACATACTTTTTTTATGCCTCATGTCTTGATTGACACCTGTCTCAGTGGACTAATCCATTGCGGAGTCCGTGGGGATGGCACACCAGTATCAACAGTAGTACATACAGTGCATTCGGAAAGTATTCAGAGCCCTTTACTTTTTCCACATTTTGTTACGTTACAGCCTGAAATGGATTTCATTTTTTTAAAATCCTCATCAATCTACACACAATACCCCGTAATGACAAAGCGAAAACAGGTTTTTAGAAAAGTTTGCAAATGTACCTTATTTTACTTAAATATTCAGACCCTTTGCTATGAGACTCGAGATTGAGCTCAGGTGCATCCTGTTTCCATTGACCATCCTGTCACGAGAATTTTGCCATCTCAATGGTTGAACTCAACTTTACTCAAGCTTTGAATAATTCCCAGAGGTTGAAAGGCTCTGGTTAACAAAGAATTAAACAAAGTCCCAGTCTGCAATAGATCAGTCTTTTATTCACGAGAACTCTGAAAATCATACAATGCACAATGTTTTTTTATACCTTTACTATGCCCCTAAGTGGGCCAATGAGAAAGCTCCTGGCCCATAGTTAGGCAACTATCACATTTTTCTGTACGCTTGCACAACAACCTATTTGTTTAATCTTGTATCTATTTCACACTCCAGCTGTGTTCGTGTGGTTGCTTTTACATACACAGACTTCCTTTACTGGTTTCACAAGACACAAATACTCTGTTGCTGGGAAAATATGCATCTTATACAAGCACATATGATTAACTCTAAGCTCTAGTCTTCTAATAGTCATACATTATTAGTTTAACTGAGGGTGTGACATTTTTGTCATATCTTACACACACATTTCTTTATCACATCCTTGCGATGTTTCTACAACTTGATTGGAGTCCACCTGTGGTAAATTCAATTGATTAGACATGATTTGGAAAGGCACACACCTGTCTATATAAGGTCCCACAGTTGGAGCTCTGAGACAGGATTGTGTCGAAGGCACAGATCTGGGGAAGGGAACCAAAACATTTCTGCAGCATTGAAGTTCCCCAATAACACAGTGGCCTCCATCATTCTTAAATGGAAGAAGTTTGGAACCACCAAGACTCTTCTTAGAGCTGGCCGCCGGGACAAACTGAGCAATCAGGAGAGAAGGGCCTTGGTCAGGGTGGTGAAGAAGAACCCGATGGTCACTCTGACAGAGCTCCAGAGTTCCTCTGTAGAGATGGAAGAACCTTCCAGAAGGACAACCATCTCTGCAGCACTCCACCAATCATGCCTTTATGGTAGAGTACCTTCCAGAAGGACAACCATCTCTGCAGCACTCCACCAATCATGCCTTTATGGTAGAGTGGCCAGACGGAAGGCACTCCTCAGTAAAAGACATGACAGCCCGCTTGGAGTTTGCCAAAAGGCACCTAAAGGACTCTCAGACCATGAGAAACAATATTCTCTGGTCTGATGAACCCAAGATTGAACTCTTTGGCCTGAATGCCAAGCGTCACGTCTGGAGGAAACCTGGCTCCATCCCTACGGTGAAGCATGGTGGTGGCAGCATCATGCTGTGGGGATGTTTTTCAGCGGTAGGGACTGGGAGACTAGTCAGATTTAATCCATTTTAGAATAATGCTATAATGCACTGTATACTGTCAATTCCCATAATTTCTCATCTACAATGTTTTGTTTGGTTACTGTAATTTCTGTTAATGCATTCAATATATTATTATTACAGTCTTTTACGGTTCTCATTGTCGGAGTGGACACGTTGTTTGCAGAGCGCACAACCTAGGCTACACTTGTGAGAACAAAGTTGTGGTTTATTTTATTCCATTTACGAGTTGTCAATTTATTAATTATGTTTTGTTTGGAGAGCTCCTGTCAATGTTGAGTAAGGAAGCGTACCTAATTTCACATAGAAGTAGGCCTAGGCTACCTGGCCTGCGTGCAAATATAGGCTTATAAATGTTCCCATTTGGGATCTGATAGTATTTCTGAATGTCTTAACTCACCACTACTAATGGGCTGTGGAGCTTCTCAAAGTATTTTTTTTTTCTTCACCTCAAACAGCAAGTAAACAAAGTCTGTTTTTACATCCATTGAGAATGACAATAGTTCCTCAACGTAGCCTATTTGAAAAATCTTTCCAGCTCTCTCCCTTTCAATAACCACTCAGCGTGAAAGGGAAAAAGAAATGTCATGGTCTGATCCGGTGGAAACATTATAAAATAGGCCTACCTGATTACTTCTTATCCCTTGCGCAAATACTGCTGTGTCTGTCCGGAACTCACTGGCACGGGAAACTCTGAGGGTCCAGAATATTTTATAAAATGTTTCTAAGTGCAAGCATCTGCTGGAACAATTTGATAGATGATACAATGTTTCAAGTTCCTTCCTTGTGATTTGTGTGTCTTAATTATTTAATCACAGTGTGCTTAAAGCATCAGACAAGCTCAGTAGCCTATATATAGGCCTAGTTGATTTTATTAAAAACACATAGGGTGTGTCTATGAAAAAATACACGATTGGTCGAAAGAACAGACGACTCTTGGTCGACCAGGATAATTTTTTTGTTCGGGGACAGCCCTACTCACCAGACATGTCACCCATTGAGCATGTTTGGGATGCTCTGGATCGACGTGTACGACGGCGTGTTTCAGTTCCCGCTTCGCACAGCCATTGAAGAGGAGTGGGACAACATTCCACAGGCCAAAATCAACAGCCTGATCAACTCTATGCGAAGGAGATGTGTCGCGCTGCATGAGGCAAATTGTGGTCACACCAGATACTGACTGGTTTTCTGATCCACACCCCTACCTTTTTTAAAAAGATATCTGTGACCAACGGATGCATATCTGTATTCCCAGTCATGTGAAATCCATAGATTAGGGCCTAATTAATTCATTTCAATTGACTGCTTTCCTAATATGAACTGTAACTCAGTAAAATCTTTGAAATTGTTGCATTTTGCATTTATATTTTTGTTGAGTGTAGAAATAGATCATGCCTCTCCCTAAACAGCAGGAAGCAGATTGTACAGAAATTGGAAATACACTACATGGCCAAAAGTATGTGGACACCGGCTCATCCAACATCTCATTCCAAAATCATCTGCATTAATATGGAGCTGGTCCCCCCTTTTGCTGCTATAACAGTCTCCACTCTTCTGGGATGGCTTTCCACTAGATGTTGGAACATTGCTGTGGGGACTTGCTTCCATTTAGCCACAAGAGCATTAGTGAGGTCGGGCACTGATGTTAGGCGATTAGGCCTGGCTCGCAGTCTGCGTTCCAATTCATCCCAAAGATGTTAAATTGGGTTGAGGTCAGGGCTCTGTGCCGTCCAGTTAAGTTCTTCCAAACCGATCTCAACAAAGCATTTCTGTATGGACCTTGCTTTGTGTATGGAGGCATTGTGATGATGAAACAGGAAAGGGCCTTCCCACAAAGTTGGAATCACAGAATCGTCTAGAATGTCATTGTATGCTGTAGCGTTAAGATTTCCCTTCACTGGAACTAAGGGGCCTAGCCCGAACCATGAAAAACAGCCCCAGACCATTATTCCTCCTCCACCAAACTTTATAGTTGGGACTATGTATTGGGGCATGTAGCGTTCTCCTGGCATCCGCCAAACCCAGATTTGTTCCTCGGACTGCCAGATGGTGAAGCGTGATTCATCACTCCAGAGAACGTGTTTCCACTGCTCCAGAGTCCAATGGCGGCGAGCTTTACACCACTCCAGCCGACGCTTGGCATTGCGCATGGAGATCTTAGGCATGTGTGCGGTTGCCATGGAAATCCATTTCATGAAGCTCCCGACTAACAGTTATTGTACTGACGTTACTTCCAGAGGCAGTTTGGAACTCGATAGTGAGTATTGCAACCGAGGACAGACAATTTTTATGCGCAACATGCTTCAGCACTCGTTGGTCCCGTTCTGTGAGCTTGTGTGTCCTACTACTTCATGGCTGAGCCGTTGTTGCTCCTAGATGTTTACACTTCACAATAACAGTTTTTACAGATGACCGGGGAAGCTCTAGTAGGTCCGACATTTGACGAATTGACTTGTTGGAAAGGTGGCATCCTATGACGTTGCCACATTGAAAGTCACTGCGCTCTTCAGTAAGGCCGTTCTACTGCCAATATTTGTCTATGGAGATCGCATGGCTGTGTGCTCGATTTTATACACCTGTCAGCAACGGGTGTGGCTGAAATAGCTGAATCCACTAATTTGAAGGGGTGTCCACATACCTTTTGTAAATATATATAGTGTATCTCGATGTGTATTGTGTCAACAGGGCTCGCCTAGAAATGAGACCCTCCGTCTCAGTGTTGACTCTCTGTTAAAATAAAGATACAAATAAAAATAATGAGTACCAAATCAGGCAAGGATGCCCTGGAACATAGGCTGATGTTCAGACTGAAATATGAGATTTGACAGGAGTAAACCCACAAGAGCAATGAGTTCACATCAAACTCAATCTAGTCAATGAGTCTACCTTTCAGACTGAGATGTCTGTTCTGCTCTAGAAAGCAAGCTGCCCTCCTTTTCAGTTCTCTCCTCCCTCCCTCTCTCTCTCTCTCTCTCTCTGTCTCTCTCTCTCTCTCTCTCTCTCTCTCTCTCTCTCTCTCTCTCTCTCCACTCTCTCTCTCTCTCTCTCTCTCTCTCTCTCTCTCTCTCTCTCTCTCTCTCTCTCTCTCTCTCTCTCTCTCTCTCTCTCCCTCCCTCCCCCTCTTATTGTAGAGTTAGGCTACATACGTTGATTGGCCCCATTTCCATATGTATTACAGGATCAAATCTGGACATAGGACACGTGGTGGGACCGTGTGTTATATATGTGTCATAGGAGTTTACGCAGTTATGGACCTGACCTCAGCAACTAAGCATATCTGTAGCTTTAGCTACTGGGCTACCTCTGTTGCAGTATCTTGGGTAAATAAAACCATAGGAACTTGGGTTGTTGTGTTTGGTTGTTGTGACAGTATGGGATTGTCTGTATACTGAAATCTGTAGTATATCAGACTATTTATATATGATTATTTTTATATTTTTGTTTTATTTAACATTGTCCTGAACTGTTGGAGTTCGGAGCTCAATAATTACGTGACTTTTTAAACGCTCTAATCTGATCTATGTCTTCATCATGTCATTTGGGAGTTATGGTATGAAGGAATTCTGTGCATGTGCTGAGGACTATCTAGCCAGATGTAGGATGATGCCAAAGGATGCACTTTGCAGAAGCAGAATATCGCCCGAGGATCCACAACACACTACATGTTTATTAATGATCAGCACATTTAGCTCATTTAGTCCCAGAAAGAACCAGGCTGGTAAAGCTAAACAAATGATGGGCCTAATTGAGCATTTCAGATGCAATTGATCCTATAATGAAAAGCAGTTACAATAGTACGCATGTAGACTACATCCACATGCGAAGGGGACTCTCGCTGTCCCTACCACTGTCACACGCACCCATACATTCTGACGACCCAGTTACTGCCCTGCCCCGTCATTACTTCCGATCAGTCAGCCCTCTGTCTGAGCATGACCGTGAGCGTGAGCGTGGCAGGCAGTGCTCCCCTGTCTCTGTCTCTGTTCAGGCCCATGGCCTGTATTGGCCACCTCTGCTCTGCCTGTCTGGCTGCGTACCCTGAAGCCCAACCCCAGCCTGCTCCGAGTCCCTGCTGAAGCCCAACCCCAGCCTGCTCCGAGTCCCTGCTGCAGCCCAACCCCAGCCTGCTCCGAGTCCTTGCTGAAGCCCAACCCCAGCCTGCTCCGAGTCCCTGCTGCAGCCCAACCCCAGCCTGCTCCGAGTCCTTGCTGAAGCCCAACCCCAGCCTGCTCTGAGTCCTTGCTGAAGCCCAACCCCAGCCTGCTCCGAGTCCCTGCTGCAGCCCAACCCCAGCCTGCTCCGAGTCCCTGCTGCAGCCCAACCCCAGCCTGCTCCGAGTCCTTGCTGCAGCCCAACCCCAGCCTGCTCCGAGTCCCTGCTGCAGCCCAACCCCAGCCTGCTCCGAGTCCTTGCTGCAGCCCAACCCCAGCCTGCTCCGAGTCCTTGCTGCAGCCCAACCCCAGCCTGCTCCGAGTCCTTGCTGAAGCCCAACCCCCAGCCTGCTCCGAGTCCCTGCTGAAGCCCAACCCCAGCCTGCTCCGAGTCCTTGCTGCAGCCCAACCCCAGCCTGCTCCGAGTCCCTGCTGCAGCCCAACCCCAGCCTGCTCCGAGTCCCTGCTGCAGCCCAACCCCAGCCTGCTCCGAGTCCCTGCTGCAGCCCAACCCCAGCCTGCTCCGAGTCCCTGCTGCAGCCCAACCCCAGCCTGCTCCGAGTCCATCTGATCGTGACAGTGGCAGTACAGTGCTCCCCTGTCTCTGTCCAGGCCTATGGCCACCCCTGCCTGCCTGCCTGCTTGCGTGCCTGCCTACCCTGGGGGCCAGAGGAAGTAGAGCAGCTCAGCCTGCTCAGAGTCCCAGCTCTGCTGTGCTTCTTCTAACAACCGTGTCAGAATAAGCTTTACTCTTACAATGTAGTTGCAGTGGCATAGTGTTAGAGCATGGTGTCCATGCACCTCTGCCTGCCCTGGGGAGCAGTAGGGATGGGATGGTGGGGGGGGGGTTGAAATAATTTCACTTTTCAAATAGTATCATACATTTTTTTCGGGGTATCTGGATATTCGAAATACATGTTTGCGTGTGTTATGTGTGTCTGTGCATATCTAGTGTATGCGAATGTGTGTGGGTTTTGTGTGGGAGTGTCAATGTAGTGTGTGTGAGTGTGTAAATGGTGTGTGTATATAAAGTCTAGTGAGTTTGTGTAGCGTCAGTGCAAGATAGTCAGTGCAGATAATTTGGGTACCATTAATTTACTATTTAGCAGTCTTGTGGCTTGGGGGTAGAAGCTGTCTCGGAGCCTGTTGGTCCGAGAGCCAATGCTCCGGTACTGTTTGCCGGACGGTAGCAAAGTGAACAGTCTATGGCTTGGGTGGCTGGAGTCTGGCAATTCTTGGGCCTTCTTCTGACACCGCCTGATATAGAGGTCCTGGAAGGCAGGGAGCTCGGCCCAAGTGATGTACTGGGCTGTCCGCCCCAACCTCTGTAGCGCTTTTCGGTCAAGGGTGATGCAGCCAGTCAAGATGCTCTCGATGGTGTAGCTGTAGAACGTTTTGAGGATTCGAGGGCCAATGCCAAATCTTTTCAGCCTCCTGAGGGGGAAAAGGTGCTGCCGTGCTGTTGTAGTCCGCAATCAGCTCCTTGGTCTTACTGAAGTTGAGGGAGAGGTTGTTGTCCTGGCACCACACTGCTAGGTCTCTGACCTCCACCCTGACCTCCACCCTGTCATGTCGCCAGCAAACTTGATGATGGGGTTAGAGTCGTGCGTGGCCACGCAGTCCTGGGTGAACAGGGAGTACAGGAGGGGACTAAGCACATACCCCTGAGGGGTCCCCGTGTTGAGCGTCAGCGTGGCGGAGGTGTTGTTGCCTAACCTCACCACCTTGGGCCTTCCCGTCAGGAAGTCCAGGATCCAGTTGCAGAGGGAGGTGTTCAGACCCAGCGTCCCTAGTTTGGTGATGAGCTTAGAGGGGGCTATAGGGTTGAATGTGGAGCTGTAGTCTATGAACAGCATTCTCACATAGTTATTTCCCCTATTGTCCAGGTGGGAGAGGGCAGTGTGATGTGCAATTGAGATTGCGTCATCTGTGGATCTGTTGGGGCGGAATGCGAATTGGAGTGGGTCCAGGGTGTCTGAGATGATGGTGTTGATTTGTGTCATGACCAGCCTTTCAAAGCACTTCATAATTACATAAGTGAGTGCTACAGGGCGATAGTCATTTAGGCAGGTTACCTTGGTGCTCTTGTGAACAGGGACAATGGTGGTCAGCTTGAAACATGTTGGGATTACAGACTGTGACAAGGAGAGTTTGAAAATGTCTGTGAAGCCACTTGCCAGCTAGCTGGTCTGCGCATGCTTTGAGAACACGCCCTGGTATTACGTCTGGCTGTCAGAAGAACCGATGTGGATGTGGTGGAGGAGTCAGGCGCAGGACACAGAGGTTTCGTCCAACAGACTTTACTAGTCCAAAAGTGCAAAAGTACAATACACGACCTCGAACAAAAACAGAGGCGAGGGAATTACGCAAACATGCGTAAACACTAAACAAAACAAACAGAGCGCAAACACGCAGCTCCGAACGACAGGCAGACAACAACACACAATCTAACCAATACAAAACAGGGAACTTATAGGACACGTAATCAGAACACAAACAGACACAGGTGTACAAGACAGACCAAAGCAATCACACCACGAAACATTCAACGGTGGCAGCTAGTACTCCGGGGACGGCGAACGCCGAAGCCTGCCCGAACCAGGAGGAGGAGCAGTCTCGGCCGAAACCGTGACACTGGCCTGGCGGCCTTGTGATTGTTAACCTGTTTAAACGTTTTGCTCACATCGGCCACGGAGAGCGAGACCAGACAGTCATCCGGAAAAACAGGGTCTTTCACGCAAGGCACAGTGTTATATTCCTCGAAGCGAGCATAAAAGGCATTTTTAGCTGGTTTGGGAGTTCTGCATCGCTGGGCAACTCACGGCTGGGTTTCCCTTTTGTAATCTGTTATCGTCTGTAAGCCCTGCCGCATACGGCGAGCGTCAGAGCCGGTGTAATAGGATTCCACCTTCCCCCTATATTGTCCTTTTGCATGTTTGATGTCTCGTCGGAGGTCGTAGCAGGCTTTCTTATATGCGTCCATGTCATTGTCCCATTCCTTTTAAATGGTAGCACTAACCTTTAGCCCAGCGTGGATATTGCCTGTAATCCATGGTTTTTGGTTTGGATACGTTCTTATAGTCACAGTGGGGACACCATCATCTATGCACTTATTGATGAAGCCCGTGACTGTTGTGGTAAACTCCTCAATGCTATCGGATGAATCCCAGAACATATCCCAGTCTTCTTTCTCCCCAACCCCATTCAGATAAAACAACTGCCTGTCTACCTGTTGGTTACTCGTTGTAGCCTACTCCTTCTAATTTCGCTAACTTTTAATTCTGTAATTTTTTTCCCATCTTGCATTGCATTAGTGAACTCACTCCACTTGCTACACACTGAGCCTCTTTGCCTCTTTGATTGGCCAACACAAACCACAAGCTATGCACATGGAGGCTACCACTCTTTTTTATGGGGAGCACGTCATATAAACTACATTGAAAAGCTGTTTTATTAAATGAATAATTTGAAATGTCATGGTATATCCTTGTATGTAACAATGTCACATGGATATTTAATTTAATTTAGAAAACACCATTGTTAAAATGGGCCTACCATTTCTTGACGCTAAAATGATTACTCACATAAGTATTCCAATACTAATAATTGTTTGAATATTGTAATAGCCGTGCACATCCCTGGGGGCCGGAGTGGGAGCAGAGCAGCCCAGTAAGTCTTCCAACATGTATCTCCATATCTCTGGCTCTGGTGTGATAGGGAAAGACCTCTTCCCTGGCTTCTGATAGAGATTGTGGCTCTTACACTGGCTGACAATGTGGTTCCAATGGCTCAGTGGATTAGAGCATGGTACAAGCAACAGCCTCAGTGGGTTAGATCAGTGGTTCCCAACCCTTTTCGGTTACTGTACCACCAACTGAATTCTGCTCTGCCTGGAGTACTCCTGAAGTACATTTTACATTTACATTTTAGTCATTTAGCAGACGCTCTTATCCAGAGCGACTTACAGTTAGTGAGTGCATACATTATTATAATTTTTTAAATTACCCTCATGTGCATTTTACCCCTGGTTGGGAACCACTGGGTTAGAGCATGGTACCAAAAACAACCTCAGTGGGTTACAGAATGGTACAAGCAACAGGCTCAGTGAGTTAGAGCACATTTTCTTGCAATTCTATACATTTTGCCATGTCTAATGTGTATTCATGCGATATTTGAGTGACAAAAAAATTACAACAATATCTATGGGCTAAAAAAACCTTAATTAAAAAAACGTTAGCTGACATGGGCTAGTTGATCTGGACATTTCTGACAAGTTATAAAAAGCTCTCTAAGGTGTGCAATGACTAACGCCCCACAGTTTGGGAACCACTGGGTTACAGCACGGTACAAGCAACATGGGAGTTGTGGATAAACTGAATTTATGTGTCACTATCGATGTTGACAGTTTTCCAAGTCATTTTGTACCATATCATCTATCTCTGTCTGTGTTGCTCTGATTTAGCCCTCTTCCCTTGGTTCTGGTAGTAACAGTGACTCTCGCCCTCTCCCTGCCTGCTCTTCTCACTACATGCAAAGTAAGTCTTCCCCATCTATCTCCATCTGTGGCTCTGGTTTGGAAAGCCCTTTTCCCTGGTTGTGATCGTGATGGTGGCTCTGATAAAGTGATAGTGATTCTGTGGATCTGGCCCTCTCCCTGTTTAGATTGTCTGGATGACAGAGAGATCAATAATAGCCGTTGCCTGGGGAAAGACATTGGTTTACGGCCCGCTGCTGATGAGCTGCGATTGGATTGTTGTCAGGACGCACACACACACACGCACACACACACACACACGCACACACGCACAGGTTTCCGTGTCCTTATCGGTTTATCAGAACTAGGCCACAGCATGCTGGAGTTAGCTGCATGAGCCCGGTCCTCAATCTGCTGGCCCTACTGAGCATGCTCTATAGCTCCTTACTGCCGATGAGGGCTGGGCACTAGGTAGCACAACCTAGGCTGGTTAGACCATACTCTGGCCAGCAGCAAGCAGCCAGCATCCCACTTTTACCTCGCTACACGAAGGTCTCTTTCTCTCTCATACACACAGACACACATCAGTGTGAGTTGAGGTGTGAAGCTTTTGGAGGCACGGGGTTCGTTATTAGAAATAGTGCACCTCACAGTTTCTGCGACTGAATCAACCTCACAGATTTCGTCTTCCGGTAAGCACCACACGCTGTGTCATGTTTTATGTGTCTGTGGGAAAAACGATTGTTGATGATGGTAACATTGTATTACTTGGCGATGAATGAACCAGGCGTTTCGATTGTTTGAGGTGGATTGTTTCTGTGATCCATTAAAGATACCTTAGATCTTGTGATACCACAATACCATATTGAGACAATTGTCAATACTCAATATGTTAGACTATTTTTACGACTTAGACAGTGTCCGTGGGAAAGATTGTAGCATAGGAAGACCCCAACTCGATAGTTTCTATGACCGTGATGGAGAGAGAGGCAGAGGGAGGGAGGGAGGGAGAGATGGAGAGAGAGAGAGAGAGGTGTGGGGGAGTTGATTCTGAACGCTATGTGAAGAGTTATACAACCAAGCATTTATTAAATTCAAGCCCACACCTCGACACCTCACCTCATGTCTAGGGGAGGTGGGGAGGCGGAGGAGGAGAAGAAGAGTTGCTTATATTCACAACTTCGGGTTAGATTTTCTTTACTTTGTGGCTGCTGTGGAAAGCAAATGCTGGTGTGTGTTCTTAACAAACAGCCAGTCCTGTTCCTCTCAACGCTTCGCCATAATCAATTTGAAACAAGCAAAGCAATATGAGGGAAAATAGCTATTGGAAATGAGGTATGGAAGGTCTTTATTATGGTGTGGGTGAGGGATGCTTATTACTGTAGCTGCTTGTACTGCTTGCTTGCCCTCTGTGTTGAATAGAGGTGCGTTATTACCGTTTGCTCCTTCTCCCTGTTGGAATAAGGTAGGCTATGGCTCTGACATTATGTTTTGGCGAGAGGCGCTGTTACCATTTGCTCTCAGGTCAGTTTCTATGGAAGGAGGATGTAATGAGGTCTTTCATTATGTTTTTGGAGAGTGGTGCTGTTACTGCTTTGTCTCTGTGCCTGTTTTAGTTTCTGGTCAGTTTGGCAGGTATGGGTTCCTTTAGGATCTTTCAGAAAGAGGTGGCGGCGGTGCTGTTCATGCAAAAAACATAATAAAGATCATGTTTTGCTGTTGCTTGGTGCTTTAGGTTCCCTGGCAACATGACTAACGGACTGAGGTGATGATTATAGTGTAATTATTCCCTGAATCCCTGACCACACCAACTGCATAATACGTCCTCCCATGAGAAGAGAATCATTCATCATCAGATGAATCTCAGTACTGTCAGCCTGTTGACCTAGCTGTGGACAGTAACTAGTGAGTAAGTTCTGAGCGCCCTTAACCAGCGTGTGCCTAGGAGTTGTGTGTGTGTGTGTGTGTGTGGCCATTCTTGTCAGAGTGAGTGACGTGTGTGCGTGTGGTGTCCCCACTAGTCTCTCGATGACATGGCAGGCAGAGGTCTCGTGCTCGGAGGTAGTAGGCTAATCATTACCGTGACATGCTCAGAGTCAGACTGAGTAGGCCTAAGTGTTTTCCTAACTCTTTTCTGCCTTTGTGAATCCATGGTTATACGTTGTTTGAGCGTTTTCTCTAGATTTTCCACGGGGGCTTAGAGAAAGTCAACAGTAAATTCCTTCCCAAGTCATTTCCTAATGCCTGAGATTTAATTTCCTCAGAGCAACACAGAGTGTGTCCCAAATGTCACCCTGTTCCCTAGATAGTGCCCAGCTTGACCCGAGTCTCTTATTGTTCTCCTTCTTAGAAAATAAAGAAGAGGTCAAATGTGTTTCTGATATTAGTTTCATGTAGACTTTGAGAGACCTCTTATGAAGTAAGTGAAGGCCACCTCGGATTGAATGTGTATTTACAAAAACTGTGGGTTGAGATGTGAGTAGGAGGGGGTAGAGTAGAGGGGCTTTCGTGGAGCTGTGAGTAGGAGGGGGTAGAGTAGAGGGGCTTTCATGGAGCTGTGAGTAGGAGGGGGTAGAGTAGAGGGGCTTTCATGGAGCTGTGAGTAGGAGGGGGTAGAGTAGAGGGGCTTTCATGGAGCTGTGAGTAGGAGGGGGTAGAGTAGAAGGGCTTTCATGGAGCTGTGACTAGGAGGGGGTAGAGTAGAGGGGCTTTCATGGAGCTGTGAGTAGGAGGGGGTAGAGTAGAGGGGCTTTCATGGAGCTGTGAGTAGGGGGGTAGAGTAGAGGGGCTTTCATGGAGCTGTGAGTAGGAGGGGGTAGAGTAGAGGGGCTTTCATGCTGGAGCGCTTCACTATTGGTGTTGTTTTGACTTACAAACATTGGAATTTGTGGCCTGTTAAAATCTGCTGTGGTTCACCGAGCAGCTGAGCGTGTCTCTCAGATCCCTCTGTTCTCCTGTTCTCATGCTAAAGAAACACTCTGACTGCGTCCCAAATGGCACCCTATTCCCGATATAGTTGACTACTATTCACCAGGGCCCATATGGCTCATAGGCCAAAAGTAGTGCACTCTATAGGGAATAGGGTACTATTTGGGAAGCATCCTCTGTCATGTCACTTGTTTCTTGCCAAAAGCACCATTATGTCTGATGAAGAAAATGCTGGGTTCACTGAATCTAGAATCCTTTATCTCACCCCATCCTCTCTCACTATTTTACTTCTTCACTACAGCTAGGGATGGCCATGAGCAGTGATGTAGAATCCTCCCCCCCTCCTCTCTATATTCTGCTTCATCACTGCACCAGTATCTTTAGTGCTATAGTTAAAGTTGAAAGTGAAAGTTAAGAAGGGCAGAGTACCTACCTTCCCAAAGTTAGGTAAGATTAGGTTAGAGCCCCCCTCCCTATGTTTGCTTCATCACTGAAGCTAGCTACACACAAGTATCTTTACTGCTACCCTAAATTCTGTCTCAAAATTTAGGTCAGATTTAACCGTAATTCTGTCTCGGAACCTTGGAGCAGAACAGAACCTTTGGAACCTCAGAGCGGAACACAGAGCCACTCAGCAATTAGTATGTGTACTGTTGCATTAAACAGCCTCAGATCCAGGCTATCGATTTTCAATGTCTAATTAGTACATTGAGTTATTGTGAGTCCAGACTGGGGCAACATGTAATTATAATCAGTGAGGCATGATGGTGATCCATGGACAGACAGGGGCTGACTCCCAAATGACACCCTATTCCCTATATGGACCCTGGTCAAAAGTAGTGCATTACATAGGGAATAGGGTGCCATTTGGGATGCTGGCAGGGTCCAGGGTTCAGCTCAGACCAACTTCCTGTCTGCCCGGGGACACTTAGTGTCCGTTTTGAAATGTGCATTGAAAAGTAGGGAATAGTCAGCCTGGGGGCACTTTGTTCCATCTTCAACTGGCTCTTTTTTGGAAGCCTGTATCTGGCCAGTGGACATGGTTTAGTTTCTCTTGTTTTTTGGAAGTTACGAACTGAATCCTGACTCTCCACAATTTTAAATCATTCAGGAAAAGTGTGAGGAATTGGGACGCAGACAAAGAAGAATGTCAGTTGTCAAGGAATAATCATTATAGATTTACACAACAACAACACATTCTGCATGCTACTGTAAACATCTGTTTACTAATCACTATCCTCTGCCTGACGGCTCAATCAGACCGACTGCGCCATTGCATCAATACTGCGTAATAAATTCTGCAGTCAAACTTTTTTTGTGGATATGTGAGCAACAAAAGTTCAACATTCAGCTTTTGCTACTATTTCTGTCAAGTCTACGCATACAATCTGATGCATCTATTGGATAAATCCAAGCTACGCACCACCCAGAACGCACTGCAACTGCCTCTGCAGTGTTCCATTGGAAATGAATGCACTTCTGGTGTACCAAAACGCAGTGACGCTGTCGGTCTGATCGAGGAGTAAGACAGTGCAGTGCAGTGTGCACACAGTTGGCTGAAAGCATGCAGCAGCCTTCTGCATAGTCAGTGAAGGTACAGTGGAAGTCGGACGTTTACGTACACCTTAGCCAAATACATTTAAACTCAGTTTTTCACAATTCCTTACATTTAATCCTAGTAAAAATTCCCTGTCTTAGGTCAGTAAGGATCACCACTTAATTTTAAGAATGTGAAATGTCAGAATAATAGTAGAGAGAATGATTTATTTCAGCTTTTATTTCTTTCATCACATTCCCAGTGGGTCAGAAGTTTACATACACTCAATTAGTATTTGGTAGCATTGCCTTTAAATTGTTTAACTTTGGTCAAACGTTTTGAGTAGCCTTCCACAAGCTTCCCACAATAAGTTGGGTGACTTTTGTCCCATTCCTCCTGACAGAGCTGGTGTAACTGAGTCAGGTTTGTAGGCCTCCTTGCTCGCACACGCTTTTTCAGTTCTGCCCACGAACGTTCTATAGGATTGAGGTCAGGGCTTTGTGATGGCCACTCCAATACCTTGACTTTGTTGTCCTTAAGCCATTTTGCCACAACTTTGGAAGTATGCTTGGGGTCATTGTCCATTTGGAAGACCCATTTGCGACCAAGCTTTAAATTCCTGACTGATGTCTTGAGATGTTGCTTCAATATATCCACATCATTTTCCTTCCTCATGATGCCATCTATTTTGTGAAGTGCACCAGTCCCTCCTGCAGCAAAGCACCCCCACAGCATGATGCTGCCACCCCCGTCCTTCACGGTTGGGATGGTGTTCTTCAGCTTGCAAGGCACCCCCTTTTTCCTCCAAACATAACGATGGTCATTATGGCCAAACAGTTATATTTTTGTTTCATCAGACCAGAGGACATTTCTCCAAAAAGTACGATCTTTGTCCCCATGTGCAGTTGCAAACCGTAGTCTGGCTTTTTTATGGCGGTTTTGGAACAGTGGCTTCTTCCTTGCTGAGCGGCCTTTCAGGTTATGTCGATATAGGACTCGTTTTACTGTGGATATAGATGCTTTTGTACCTGTTTCCTCCAGCATCTTCACAAGGTCCTTTGCTGTTGTTCTGGGATTGATTTGCAGTTTTCGCACCAAAGTACGTTCATCTCTAGGAGACAGAATGCGTCTCCTTCCTGAGTGGTATGACAGCTGCGTGGTCCCATGGTGTTTATACTTGTGTATTATTGTTTGTATAGATGAACGTGGTACCTTCAGGCGTTTGGAAATTGCTCCCAAGGATGAACCAGACTTGTGGAGGTCTACCATTTATTTTCTGAGGTCTTGGCTGATTTCTTTGGATTTTCCCATGATGTCAAGCAAAGAGGCATTGGGTTTGAAGGTAGGCCTTGAAATACATCCACAGGTACACCTCCAATTGACTCAAATGATGTCAATTAGCCTATCAGAAGCTTCTAAAGCCATGACATAATTTTCTGGAATTTTCCAAGCTGTTTAAAGGCACAGTCAACTTAGTGTATGTAAACTTCTGACCCACTGGAATTGTGATACAGTGAATTATAAGTGAAATAATCTGTCTGTAAACAATTGTTGGAAAACTTACTTGTGTCATGCACAAAGTAGATGTCCTAACCGACTTGCCAAAACGATAGTTTGTTAACAAGAAATGTGTGGAGTGGTTGAAAAACGAGTTTTCATGACTTGTTTTATTTAAACTTCAACTGTGTGTCTCTGCCGCTTTTTACTTGCCATCAAGGATGTAATCTCCGTGTTGGCCAGGACTTCACAACAAATGACTTGACAGGCTGTGCTCTGTGAGTGGGCAGGAACTGCAATGTCTTAAACCTCATTAGACTAGTTGTACTAAAATATTAGACTAAAATATCACTAAGAAACTCGTCTTTTAGTTTTTACGTGATGGTCACTGTGCTTGTTGTGTTTCTGTGTCTGTATTTTTCTGGGTGTGCCATCTCTGCTGTTAGTGTTTACTTCACAAATAACGCTGTAGTATTTATTTAATCTTAATCTTAATGGTCCATCTGAGGCAGTCTGATTTCTCTGAGATTTACTCCTCTAATAATCCCATCATCACAGAGACAGGAATAGCTCTTCTCTCTCGCTCCTCAGTCCCCCCCTCTCTCTCTCTCTGTACTCCGCCTCTCTCTCTCTCTCCCTCTCTCTCACCCTCTCTCGCTATCTCTCTTTCTCTGCTCAGCCTCTCCCTCCCTCCCTCCCTCCCTCCCTCCCTCCCTCCCCCCTCTCTCTCTCTCTCTCTCTCTCTCTCTCTCTCTCTCTCTCTCTCTCTCTCTCTCGCCCTCTCTCCCTCTTTCTCTGCTCAGCCTCTCTCTTGCCCTCTCTCTCGCTCTCTCTCTTTCCCTGCTCAGCTTCTCTCTCCCTCTCTCTCCCTCCCTCTCTCTCTCTGCTCAGCCTCCCTCTCCAGAAAGCATCATGCACATCACTCCAGGTAGCAGCTCCACCACTAGACTGACTTTTAGCTCCCCCTCTCCAGGGGGTGTATCTGTCAACTATCACGTCTCTGCTGTGCATCACAGCAAGCATGCCAGGTGACTAACTGTCTCTTATTAAACCTCACTGTCACTTATTAAACCTCACTGTCTCTTATTAAACCTCACTGTCTCTTATTAAACCTCACTGTCACTTATTAAACCTCACTGTCACTTATTAAACCTCACTGTCTCTTATTAAACCTCACTGTCACTTATTAAACCCCACTGTCACTTATTAAGCCTCACTGTCTCTTATTAAACCTCACTGTCTCTTATTAAACCTCACTGTCACTTATTAAACCTCACTGTCTCTTATTAAGCCTCACTGTCTCTTATTAAACCTCACTGTCTCTTATTAAACCTCACTGTCACTTATTAAGCCTCACTGTCTCTTATTAAACCTCACTGTCTCTTATTAAACCTCACTGTCACTTATTAAACCTCACTGTCTCTTATTAAACCTCACTGTCTCTTATTAAACCTCACTGTCTCTTATTAAACCTCACTGTCTCTTATTAAACCTCACTGTCTCTTATTAAGCCTCACTGTCTCTTATTAAACCTCACTGTCTCTTATTAAACCTCACTGTCACTTATTAAACCTCACTGTCTCTTATTAAACCTCACTGTCACTTATTAAACCTCACTGTCACTTATTAAACCTCACTGTCTCTTATTAAACCTCACTGTCTCTTATTAAACCTCACTGTCACTTATTAAACCTCACTGTCACTTATTAAACCTCGCTGTCTCTTATTAAACCTCACTGTCACTTATTAAACCTCACTGTCACTTATTAAACCTCACTGTCTCTTATTAAACCTCACTGTCACTTATTAAACCTCACTGTCACTTATTAAACCTCACTGTCTCTTATTAAACCTCACTGTCACTTATTAAACCTCACTGTCACTTATTAAACCTCACTGTCTCTTATTAAACCTCACTGTCTCTTATTAAACCTCACTGTCACTTATTAAACCTCACTGTCACTTATTAAACCTCACTGTCTCTTATTAAACCTCACTGTCACTTATTAAACCTCACTGTCACTTATTAAACCTCACTGTCTCTTATTAAACCTCACTGTCTCTTATTAAACCTCACTGTCACTTATTAAACCTCACTGTCACTTATTAAACCTCACTGTCTCTTATTAAACCTCACTGTCACTTATTAAACCTCACTGTCACTTATTAAACCTCACTGTCACTTATTAAACCTCACTGTCTCTTATTAAACCTCACTGTCACTTATTAAACCTCACTGTCACTTATTAAACCTCACTGTCTCTTATTAAACCTCACTGTCTCTTATTAAACCCCACTGTCTCTTATTAAACCTCACTGTCACTTATTAAACCCCACTGTCTCTTATTAAGCCTCACTTGAAGCACATGTGATGATATTTTCTGGGTTCAGTGACATGTGATGTATAGTAAAGCCCAACATACCATTAGGAAGAATGTTTGGCCTATCAAACAGGACACCCACCCATCCCGGAGTCCCTGACCCCCACAACTAGCAGGACACCCACCCATCCTGGAGTCCCTGACCCCCACAACTAGCAGGACACCCACCCATCCCGGAGTCCCTGACCCCCACAACTAGCAGGACACCCACCCATCCCGGAGTCCCTGACCCCCACAACTAGCAGGACACCCAACCATCCCGGAGTCCCTGACCCCCAGAACTAGCAGGACACCCACCCATCCCGGAGTCCCTGACCCCCACAACTAGCAGGACACCCACCCATCCCGGAGTCCCTGACCCCCACAACTAGCAGGACACCCACCTATCCCGGAGTCCCTGACCCCCACAACTAGCAGGACACCCACCCATCCCGGAGTACCTGACCCCCACAACTAGCAGGACACCCAACCATCCCGGAGTCCCTGACCCCCACAACTAGCAGGACACCCACCCATCCCGGAGTCCCTGACCCCCACAACTAGCAGGACACCCAACCATCCCGGAGTCCCTGACCCCCACAACTAGCAGGACACCCACCCATCCCGGAGTCCCTGACCCCCACAACTAGCAGGACACCCACCTATCCTAGAGTCCCTGACCCCCACAACTAGCAGGACACCCAACCATCCTGGAGTCCCTGACCCCCACAACTAGCAGGACACCCACCCATCCCGGAGTCCCTGACCCCCACAACTAGCAGGACACCCACCTATCCTGGAGTCCCTGACCCCCACAACTAGCAGGACACCCACCCATCCCGGAGTCCCTGACCCCCACAACTAGCAGGACACCCACCCATCCCGGAGTCCCTGACCCCCCACAACTAGCAGGACACCCACCCATCCCGGAGTCCCTGACCCCCACAACTAGCAGGACACCCACCTATCCCGGAGTCCCTGACCCCCACAACTAGCAGGACACCCACCCATCCCGGAGTCCCTGACCCCCACAACTAGCAGGACACCCACCTATCCCGGAGTCCCTGACCCCCACAACTAGCAGGACACTCACCTATCCTGGAGTCCCTGACCCCACAACTAGCAGGACACCCACCCATCCCGGAGTCCCTGACCCCCACAACTAGCAGGACACCCACCTATCCCGGAGTCCCTGACCCCCACAACTAGCAGGACACCCACCCATCCCGGGAGTCCCTGACCCCCACAACTAGCAGGACACCCACCCATCCCGGAGTCCCTGACCCCCACAACTAGCAGGACACCCACCCATCCCGGAGTCCCTGACCCCCACAACTAGCAGGACACCCACCCATCCCGGAGTACCTGACCCCCAGAACTAGCAGGACACCCACCCATCCCGGAGTCCCTGACCCCCACAACTAGCAGGACACCCACCCATCCCGGAGTCCCTGACCCCCACAACTAGCAGGACACCCACCCATCCCTGAATCCCTGAGTCCCCCACAACCTCTAGCGTGCTAGGTGATGTCACTTGTGTGGCAGGCAGCCCACAGTCAGTCACTCAGTCAAATCACTGAGCTGGCGTCCATCTCACCGCTCACTGCTCAGGAAGCCCAGGAATCCTACTGTGTTCTTTTTTTGGAGCAACAATCCTCCAGGGGGCGCTGTTTGAGGGGGCTGGAGATATCTTTCTCATTCTCTCCCCAAGAGGGTGACACATCCTCTCTGTCCTTCTCTTGTTCTTCTTCTTCTAATGAAGGCTGGGCGATTAATGTATGTATGCAGCAGTGTTCTCTCTTTCACCATCGCTCAGACAGAACAGGCGACCCTGCAATGTAACTGTGTAGTACTGTACTCAATAACATACAATAAGCAGCAGAGAGAGAGGGAGGGAGGGAGATGGTGAGAGAGAGGGAGGGAGGGAGATGGTGAGAGAGAGGGAGGGAGTGGGATGGTGAGAGAGAGGGAGGGAGGGAGATGGTGAGAGAGAGGGATGGTGAGAGAACGAGCGATAGAGAGATGGTGAGAGAGATGGTGAGGTAAATAGAGAGATAGAGGCAGCAGCGTAGAGTGAGTGTGAGTGGGCGGAAGAGGATCCTCTGAGAGTAGATCAACATGTGAACACTTAAGACCGGGTCCTCTCTGTGTCTGTGTGTGTCTGTGTGTGTGTGTGTCTGTGTGTGTGTGTGTGTGTGTGTGTGTCTGTGTGTGTGTGTGTCTGTGTGTGTGTGTGTCTGTGTGTGTGTGTGTGTCTGTGTGTGTGTGTGTGTGTGTGTCTGTGTGTGTGTGTGTCTGTGTGTGTGTGTGTCTGTGTGTGTGTGTCTGTGTGTGTGTGTGTCTGTGTGTGTGTGTCTGTGTGTGTGTGTGTCTGTGTGTGTGTGTGTCTGTGTGTGTGTGTGTCTGTGTGTGTGTGTGTGTCTGTGTGTGTGTGTGTCTGTGTGTGTGTGTCTGTGTGTGTGTGTGTCTGTGTGTGTGTGTGTGTCTGTGTGTGTGTGTGTCTTGTGTGTGTGTGTGTGTGTGTGTGTGTGTCTGTGTGTGTGTGTGTCTGTGTGTGTGTGTGTATGTGTGTGTGTGTGTCTGTGTGTGTGTGTGTGTCTGTGTGTCTGTGTGTGTGTGTGTGTGTGTGTGTGTGTGTGTGTGTGTGTGTGTGTGTGTGTGTGTGTGTGTGTGTGTGTGTGTGTGTGTGTGTGTGTGTGTGTGTGTGTGTGTGTGTGTGTCTGTGTGTGTGTGTGTCTCCACTCCCATCTCAATTCTGTCGATCGTGTGGGAAGTTAATGGGTCGGCAGCAGGCGGCTTTTCCTTTGTATTTGCCAGCTAAGGTTTGAATGGAGCCTGCGGTAGCAAACTACAGTTTATTGGTCCCTAATATAACTATACAGGAAATACATAAACTATTGATTGATGATTAACTAGCCGGTTGACTTAATCAACTAGGTTAGGCTACTGTTGGTAGCTAAATGTGTGTGCTTCATTGCACTGTTAATGTCTGCCAGGAAATGTCCGGAAAATAATTCCCTGCTACGATTGAAGTACAGAGTGGCTTAGCCCTCCTTGGCGTCTTCGTTTTGTCATTAGTAACTGGTAGGTCTAATATGTTAGGCAAGACAGGTCATGAGCGCGTTACTGAATACTACATTATTTATGTTCAACATATACACTCCCCTATGTATTTATTTGAACAGTGAAGCACACATTTAAAGCTAAAACATTTTGGATTTGAGATAAAATGTTTCATGTGATGCGACAGTACAGAATGTCGCCTTTTTATTTGAGGGTATTTTCATCCTGTTTTACCATTTAGAAATAAAAGCACTTTATGTATCTAGTCCCCCCATTTGAATACAATAGTGTGTAAAGCTGTCATAAAGGCTAAGGGGTGGCTACTTTGAAGAATCTCAAATATAAAATATATTTTGATTTGTTTAACACTTTTTTGGTTACTACCGGTACATGATTCCATATGTGTTATTTCATAGTTTTGATGTCTTCTCTATTATTCTACAATGTAGAAAATAGTAAAAATTAAGAAAAACCCTTGAATGAGTAGGTGTGTCCAAACTTTGGACTGGTACTGTAGCTCAGTTGGTAGAGCATGGCGTTTGCAACGGGGTTGTGGGTTCGATTCCCACGGGGGGCCAGTATGAAAAATGAAAAAGAATGTATGCACTAACTGGAAGTCGCTCTGGATAAGAGCGTCTGCTAAATGACTAAAATGTAAATATATATATATATATATATATATACTGTATATGTATACACAGTGCATTCGGAAAGTATTCAGACCCCTTGACTTTTTCCACATTTTGTTACGTTACAGCCTTATTCTAAAATTGATTAAATAAAATGTTTTCCTCATCAATCTACACACAATACCCCATGATGACAAAGCGAAAACAGGTTTTAAATTTTTTTTTGCAAATGTATTAAAAATGAAAAAGAGAAATGCCTTATTTACATAAGTATTCAGACCCTGTTCTATGAGACTCAAATTGAGCTCAGGTGCATCCTGCTTCCATTGATCATCCTTGAGATGTTTCTACAACTTGATTGGAGTCCACCTGTGGTAAATTAAATTGATTGGACATTATTTAGAAATGCACACACCTGTCTATATAAGGTCCCACAGTTGACAGTGCATGTCAGAGCAAAAACCAAGCCATGAGGTCGAAGGAATTGTCCGTAGAGCTCCGAGACAGGATTGTGTCGAGGCACAGACCTGGGGAAGGGTACCAAAAAATGTCTGCAGCATTGAAGGTCCCCAAGAACACAGTGGCCTCCATCATTCTTAAATGGAAGAAGTTTGGAAGCACCAAGACTCTTCCTAGAGCTGGCCGCCCGGCCAAACTGAGCAATCGGGGGAGAAGGGCCTTGGTCAGGGAGGTGACCAAAAACCCGATGGTCACTCTGACAGAGCTCCTCAGCTTTTTGCTGAGTTTATATACATATATGTGTACATACATACTGTGTGTACAAAACATTAAGGACACCTGCATGTTCCATGACATAGACTGACCAGGTGAATCCAGGTGAAAGCTTGTTAAATCCACTTCAATCAATGTAGATGAAGGGGAGGAGACAGGATAAAGAAGGATTTTTAAGCCTTGAGACATGGATTGTGCATGTGTGCCATTCAGAGGGTGAATGGGCAAGACACAAGATTTGTGCCTTTGAACTGGGGTATTGTAGTAGGTGCCAGGCACACCGGTTTGTGTCAAGAACTGCTACGCTGATGTGTTTTTCACGCTCAACAGTTTCCCGTGTGTATCACTTGGTATAGCATGGCGCTTACAACGCCAGGGTTGTGGGTTTGATTCCCAGGGGGGACCAGTATGAAAATGTATGTACTTACTACTGTAAGTCGCTCTGGATAAGAGCGTCTGCTAAATGTCTGACATAAAAAAAAAAATGAAGAATGGCCCACCACCCAAAGGACATCCAACTAACTTGACACAACTGTGGGAAGCATTGGAGTCAACATGGGCCAGCATCCCTGTAGAATGCTTTCGACACCTTGTAGAGTCCATGCCCCGACGAATCGAGGCTGTTCTGAGGGCAATAGGGGGAGGGAGTGCACCTCAATATTAGGAAGGTATCCTTAATGTTTTGTACACTCAGTATATATGCTGTATATGAGTGTGTGTGGGTGTGTGTAACAACATCACATGTCTATTTAATTTAATTTAGAAAAAGCCTTTTAAGTGTTAAAATAGGCCTATGCATTTTTTTTTGCGCAGAAATCAATACTCACACAAGTATTCGAATACTAAACGTCCTTTCGAATATTTGAATAACTGTACACATCCCTGACTTCTACATTACTATGGATGCTACCATCGTGGATAATCATGAATGAATCGTGAATAATGATGAGTGAGAAAGATCATACCCCCCACATTATTCACGATTCATTCATGATTATCCGTAACCATGGTAGCATCCACATTAATGTAGAAGTGTTCAGAAACATCTATTCTTATTTACAATAAAAGTGACTCCAAAATGACACGATACATTATTTACCATTCATTTCTATTGGGCACAACATAATCTGAAACACAACCAAAACAAACTGCAATTGCATCCAACAAGCATGTAGGGTCACAAGCTTTGTGTGCTAGGAATATGGGACCAAATACTAAACTTTGGACAAAATGTAATACACTATAATTTTATTTATTTTTATCATTTTTACCCCCTTTTTCTCCCCAAATTCGTGATTACGATCTTGTCTCATCGCTGCAACTCCCCAACGGCTCAGGAGAGGCGAAGGTCGAGTCATGCGACCTCCGCCAAGCCGTGCTTCTTAACACCCGCTCGCTTAACCCTGAAGCCAGCCGCACCAATGTGTCGGAGGAAACACCGTTCAACTGACGACCGAAGTCAGCCTACAGGCGCCCGGCCCTCCACAAGGAGTCGCTAGAGGGCGATGAGCCAAGTAAAGGCCCCCCCCCGGCCAAACCCTCCCCTAACCCAGACGACACTGGGCCAATTTTGCGCCGGCCTATGGGACTGCCGGTCACAGCCGGTTGTGGATCCAACCCCAGGCTGTAGTGACACCGCAACACTGCGATGCAGTGCCTTAGACCGCTGCGCCACTCGGGAGGCCAGTGCATTCATTTCTAAATGGTAAAACAGATATTTATGAAAATAACCTCATATAAAACATTTATCAAATCTTAAAATGTCGGAGTATAGAGCCAAAGTCAAAGTATTAGCTTCACTATCCAAATGAATACGTAGGTGAGTGTAGATGCTATTAGTTCAACAAGTGGCTTCGGCCACCCTCGTCTTCTTTATTATGGAAGCATTCTGAATAGGAAACATCACCACGGAAATCCATTAGTACAGCTGATTGGCTACACTCCACCATATCACATTACAGACACAAGGCTTCATTGCCAAGGACAAGCATGGTATGTTGTTGCACTAAGTAGTTCCCAATCCTACTGATTTTGCACATCTGTTCTTGTATAACTTTTGAATTTTAGCCGTCAAATTATTAGAGAAGGTTGTTTTTTTTATGGTGGCACACAGTGTTGTTTGTGCCTGTGTGTGGAAGAGAGACATTAGGTAGCCTATCCTCCCACACTGAGCAATATTCACCCACACACAAAACACTAATGCTCACCAAAACCATTCATAGGGAAGTCTGGGTTGGGATTTTATGGACTGTACCACTGTAGTAGTAGGTATTTATTTGCTACAGGGCATGACCTAATGGTATGTTTTTAGAGTGCTTATGAATATCAGTGTCAGAGAGGAGGAGTAATGGTACAGTATAGATTCCCAGGGTTAGATGCTCTCACACAGATAGATTAACCTCTGTTCCCTCCTCTGAGATACTTAACCTCTCTTCAGCAGGGCTCCGTCAGCCCATTAACAGGGAGACAGGATACATGGAATAGAGTTCACAGGAGCTACACAACACTGTCCATGACCTAGCTGTTTTGAATGTAAGCTGCCCTGTCTCCAGCAGGCTACCTGAGGCCTGAATTCAGTCAACCTGCCCACAAACACACACACACACACAGGTCTTATTCTGAAAATGGTGTGGAGAATCCCAGGGTTTGTTCCTAGCGCTGGGAATTGCCAGGGACATCACGATACGATATTATCACGATACTTAGCCTAGGTGCCGATACGATATGTATTGTGATTCTCACAATTCATGAGAGCATGAGAAAAGTAGTTTTGATCAGTCGTGGAAATAAAAGTGCTGAAAACATGTTGGCTCACTATTTTAAAAAGAAGATGGAGGAGAACAAGCTATAGGATAGAAAATAAGGGAGTTTTGGTGCAGATACAGCCGACTTGCCCTAGCTAGGGGGAGATCAATGCTTCTGGCCAGACAGGACAATACATTTAAGTGAGATAGCATCGTCCCTGTCTGTGACCACATTGCCCATGTGGCCAACCCACCTACGTCTTTCTCCTCCTGGCCCATGTCATGGTCATAAAACCCTAATGGCCTGTAGACATCAATTGGACCTGAGTAATATTATGGGGGTAAGATTGTGTAGGCGTGCGTGTGTGTTATTGGGGGTAAGATGACACAGGGAGGGTCTGTGTGACCGTGGTATGGTAAACCTCTCCACTTCCGTCTCCACTCCCGTCTCCACTCCCGTCCCCCCTCCCGTCCCCACTCCCGTCCCCCCTCCCGTCCCCCTCCCGTCCCCACTCCCGTCTCCACTCCCGTCTCCACTCCCGTCCCCACTCCCGTCCCCCCTCCCGTCTCCACTCCCTTCCCCCCTCCCGTCCCTCCTCCTGTCTCCACTCCCGTCCCCCCCTCCCGTCTCCACTCCCGTCCCCACTCCCGTCTCCACTCCCGTCCCCCTCCCGTCTCCACTCCCCGTCTCCACTCCCGTCCCCCTCCCGTCCCCCTCCCGTCCCCCACTCCCGTCCCCCTCCGTCTCCACTCCCTTCCCCCCTCCCGTCCCCCTCCCGTCCCCCTCCCGTCCCCCCTCCCGTCTCCACTCCCGTCCCCCTCCCGTCTCCACTCCCGTCCCCCACTCCCGTCTCCCACTCCCGTCCCCCCTCCCGTCCCCCTCCCGTCTCCACTCCCGTCCCCCCTCCCTTCCCCCCTCCCGTCCCCCTCCGTCCCCCTCCCGTCTCCACTCCCGTCCCCCTCCCGTCCCCCCTCCCGTCTCCACTCCCGCTCTCCACTCCCGTCTCCACTCCCGTCCCCCTCCCGCCCCCTCCCGTCCCCCCTCCCGTCCCCCTCCTTCCCCCCTCCGTCCCCCCTCCCGTCCCCCTCCCGTCTCCACTCCCGTCCCCCCTCCCGTCCCCCCTCCCGTCTCCACTCCCGTCCCCTCCCGCCCCCCTCCCCGTCCTCCCCCCTCTCGTCCCCCTCCCGTCCCCCTCCCGTCTCCACTCCCGTCCCCCTCCCGTCTCCACTCCCGTCTCACTCCCGTCCCCTCCCGCCCCCTCCCGTCCCCCTCGTCCCCCCTCCTGTCCCCCCTCCCGTCCCCCCTCGTCCCCCCTCCCGTCCCCCCTCCCGTCTCCACTCCCGTCCCCCTCCCGTCCCCCCTCTCCCGTCCCCCTCCCGTCTCCACTCCCGTCCCCCTCCCCGTCCCCCCTCCGTCCCCCCTCCCGTCTCCACTCCCGTCCCCCCTCTCGTCCCCCCTCCCGTCCCCCTCCCGTCCCCCTCCCGTCTCCACTCCGTCCCCCTCCCGTCTCCACTCCCGTCTCCACTCCCGTCCCCCTCCCGCCCCCCCTCCCGTCCCCCCTCCCGTCCCCCTCCTGTCCCCCTCCCGTCCCCCCTCTCGTCCCCCCTCCCGTCCCCTCCCGTCCCCTCCCGTCTCCACTCCCTTCCCCCCTCCCGTCCCCCTCCCGTCCCCCCTCCCGTCTCCACTCCCGTCCCCCCTCCCGTCCCCCTCCCGTCCCCCCTCCCGTCTCCACTCCCTTCCCCCTCCCTTCCCCCCTCCCGTCCCCCTCCCGTCCCCCCTCCCGTCTCCACTCCCGTCCCCCCTCCCGTCCCCCGTCCCATTAAAAACATTATTGAAGCAGCATCTAATTTCACTCACTCCTCTATGAAGCTGTTTGATTTTATGGAGCACCGCTCCTCATTTCCAATTCCCTTCTCTTGTTCCTAGCCTGTTGTCCACCCCCTCAACCCCCCCCACACCCAGCATCGATTCATACATATTTTGTTCGTTACTTTAGGGTTCATATGATACACAGAATGTGAGTGTGTGGTGGTACAGTACGATCAGACAGCTATGACTCTCAGTGGTTAGCCTAGATCAGGGATGGACAACTGGCGGCCCACAGGCCCGCCCCCTTTTGAAGGCCCTCGGATCAATCCCCTCCCCCCTCTTGTGTAGGATACACCAAGGTGCAATTTCTAAATTTGGTTGTGCATCAGCAGTTTTCTCTTGTTATGTCAGTCACTGATAGTCAGACAATTAGGCCATGTCAGCAGGGGGATTGCTAAATTCGTTTTACGGCCAGCTATCTAAACTTCTTATCATGGTCGAGTTACCGGCTAGGGGGGCTCCTATTGATTTTGTTAGTCAGTCTCACGCAGATATTATATTAAAAACACAGAGATGATTAAAACACTGAGCAATGTGAAGAATGAATGGACTTAGAGACAATGATTTGCTGTTGTGTCATCACCCAGAGAGTTCCCACTGAGATCCACTCTTGTCACTCAAGTCTCCGTGTAACGTATGGATGCATGTTCACATTATTCATCATCCAACACAGAGTTTGTTCTGACTTCAGTCTGACTTTGTGTTGGTTTCTCAGTAGGTCTACTGTATGAGAGTCATGGTCCAGAAATAGTTGATCCTTTTAGACTCTGCTAAGAGAGAGAGAGAAAGGCCTAGCGTAGCGTCTTCTGTTCCACTTCTCACAGCAACAAAGACTACCTGACCTAGGTCAGCCTTGAACTGGTTGCTCCAACACACACTCCACCCACCCAACGCCTGTGCCCTCTCCCTCCCTAGTCTCTAATTAGGCTTGGCTTGCATACATATGGTACTCTGGACTAGGGATGCCATGCCAGGGCTGTTAGGGTGTTGTTACATGAAGATATATCCACTGTGGGGCTGTTATGGTGTTACATGAAGAGATATCCACTCAGGGTCTGAGTGTTTGTCTCTCTCTGTCTCTGTAGGTCTCTGTCTGTCTGTCTGTCTCTCTGTCTGTCTGTCTGTCTGTCTGTCTGTCTGTCTGTCTGTCTGTCTGTCTGTGTGTCTATCTGTCTGTCTGTCTGTCTGTGTCTGTCTATCTCTGTCTGTCTCGCTCTGTCTGTCTGTCTGTCTGTCTGTCTGTCTGTCTGTCTGTCTGTCTGTCTGTCTGTCTGTCTGTCTGTCTGTCTGTCTGTCTGTCTCCCTCTGTCTGTCTTTTTCTTTCTCACTGTCTGTCTCTGTCTGTCTCCAGTGTTCCAGTGATGTAGTATTGGGTGAACTCACTGGGGTCTGCTAGTTCCATTAGAGGGAACACTCTACCCCCAGCCCATCATATCACATTCCAACTATAGGCTTTACTACTAATCTTTATACGGGGGTTTGCCTTTTAACTGCGCTTTATTGAAGTCTTCATAATGGGTTTTGCCAATTGCCTTTCAATGCAATTTCCTTAACAGAATAGCCTAGTAGGCCTTTTATTTGAACACTTGAGTGCTACAATTCTTGCCAACAACAAACAGTGTTGTACAGAACAGTTGAGTTTGGGTTTCTTTTTCTGTGACAACACACAACTCTGCTCGGTGCAATATCCTTATTATAATAACCTAATAGGTCTTCGATTTGAAAACTTGAGTGCTAAAATAATTGTTTTAGCACTCCACAGTTGCACTAGACTAGAGTGAGAGTGTTGAGTTGTTTTGATGTGACAACAACACGACAAGGCCCATGTGCAGATGGTTGAGCAGCTTGCTGAGACTCAAGACATTCCCCTCTCTGACCTTCTGTTCTTTGTGGGGGCGTTATTATAGAACCTAGCTACCACAAGCTTCCAATTCTCCATGGATTCTCCCTTTACATTTTACGTGGCTCAGGTCACTAGATATCAAATCACAGGAAAATCATTTCAGTTTGTACTTAAAAAATTGAAATAGTGTCCACACTAAAAAAAAAAATAGTTTCAAAGAGCTTTCTTTTATAATTGTAAAGTCTTTGTCTCCACGGGTGAATCATACTCACGCTAGATATCATCACATCCCCTCTGGCTACGGCTAATTGTTATTCTATGATAAGTCTCCTCCAGGCCCCAGAGGCAGGGTGTCCGTTGCTGTTGTCCTTGCCCCAGGTGGTGGCCACCTCCCCTGGCTCTGAGGCTCCAGCAGGAGTGGGTCCGTTATGGTTAGGGTCCGTGGAGATCCATGAACCATGAATGGCTGAAGGGCTATAGCATGTGTTGGTACATGCTTACTCTTAATGCATTCATCGTGCATTATTTAGAGGGTAGTCAGTGGAAGAACCAGTCTGGATGGTTTAGGATTGTTGTTATTGCCAGTATGATGACGTTTGTGCTTTTGCAATTTTAAAATACATGACAGTTTGACAGTTTCAGTCTAGTTTGGATATTACGAATGTTGTTCACACTTGTTAGTTACGCAAAGTTTGTGTTTTCCACTTTTTTTTTTTCTTTTTTTTTTAAAAATGCATTTAACATTGATAGTTGCATGGCTTTTAAGAGAGCTGAAGTAGGCCTATCATAACACGCGTGTGTTCCTCTATACTGCCAGGCAGTATGGATCTGCTAGTGAAAGCCATCCTCTCACTGCCCATTGACTATCCCTGTGACCCAGGGAGGGAACCTTCCTGCCCCACTGAAGATGCATTGACAGCACCCAGCAGGTTGAGAAGGAGTGGCGGAGCTGTTGGCTGTTTGGTCTGTAGTGGATTGTCATGTGTAGTGGAGGCCATTGTCCAGGCTATTGGCTCTTCAGTTGTCTTCAATAGCCTCAAGGCCCCCTGCTGAAGCTACTTGTTATACTGAGCTCTGTTTTCTTTCTTAGGCTGGTTAGAGGCTATTTCATCCTAAACCCCATTATAGAAAACAGGGCAGGGAGAGCGAGAGAAAGTCCTTGTGGTTATTTATCAACTGTGTGGATCCTATACATTTCAATCCCCCCGGTCCCTGGCTGGTTCATGATGTAAATGG
>NC_059210.1:7807731-7820231 GCF_020615455.1 Coregonus clupeaformis
CCAGTGTTACATTCAGCCCCACTCTCCCCTATGCAGTGCGGAGCAGTAAGGTTTTGAGGTGTCTTTTGGTTTTTACCTTCCCCTATGAGGTCATCCCATGGCAGCGGCTTGCTGCACTGAAGCATAGTAGAACAAAAATACATCTGCACACTAGTGTATGTGTGTGCTCCCTGCACGGTAGCAGGCACTGACATCATCCACTTCCCACTCGTCACTCACACAGCTTCATTACATCCACAAGCTAGGGGTGAGAGGGTGGAATACAGGGGAACACAGGAGGGAGAGGGTGGAATACAGGGGAACACAGGAGGGAGAGGGTGGAATACAGGGGAACACAGGAGGGAGAGGGTGGAATACAGGGGAACACAGGAGGGAGAGGGTGGTGGAGGGGGGTGAGAGGGTGGAATACAGGGGAACACAGGAGGGAGAGGGTGGAATACAGGGGAACACAGGAGGGAGAGGGTGGAATACAGGGGAACACAGGAGGGAGAGGGTGGAATACAGGGGAACACAGGAGGGAGAGGGTGGAATACAGGGGAACACAGGAGGGAGAGGGTGGAATACAGGGGAACACAGGAGGGAGAGGGTGGAATACAGGGGAACACAGGAGGGAGAGGGTGGAATACAGGGGAACACAGGAGGGAGAGGGTGGAATACAGGGGAACACAGGAGGGAGAGGGTGGTGGAGGGGGGGGAGAGGGTGGTGGAGAGGGGTGAGAGGGTGGAATACAGGGGAACACAGCAGCCAACCCAGGTAATGAAGTCTGAAGAGGTGTGTGTGTGTGTAAGGGGGTGGAGGGAGAGGTGTGTGTGTGTGTGTGTGTGTGTGTGGATGGAGAGGTGTGTGTAGGGGGTAGAGGGAGAGGTGTGTGTGTGTGTGTGTGTGTGTGTGTGTGTGTGTGTGTGTGTGTGTGTGTGGATGGTGAGGTGTGTGTAGGGGGGTGGAGGGAGAGGTGTGTGGAGGGGGGTGGAGGGAGAGGTGTGTGTAGGGGGGTGGAGGGAGAGATGGGTGGAGGGGGAGGTGTGTGTAGGGGGGTGGAGGGAGAGGGGGGTGGAGGGAGAGGGGGGGTGGAGGGAGAGATGTGTGAAGGTGTGAGGTGAAGGCATGCTTAGTAACTCGCAGTACTGACACAGCACAGCAAAGACTTCTGGGACTTCTGGTGGAAAGGGGTAGGTGGTGCCAGGAGGCAGACTTCCAGTAGTTGTGAAACAGGCGTGAGTCTCGCTCACAATTAGCTCACAAAAAGCTGATGTTGTATTTTTATCTGGAGGTTGTGTAGAGACAACAGGGCAGAGCATTTATATCACCCAGTGGAGCATTGGTGGAGACTGGAGACGTGTCTGTCCAACACCCCCACATTAAGACCCTTGTTCCCCTGCAGAGGGACTCAGATTTGCAGCCTCTGGCTGGTGTGAGGAAGAGGAGGGGGCCCCCCTGGCTGAGTATTTTTCACTAGTGTTGTGATTGAGTGTTTTAATATCAACCCTGATGGTCTCTGGGTCCTCTCTTGCTCTCCCTCCCATTATCTCGTTACACAGACACTCATTCTGAATGATGGTTGGACCTCTGTGTCTGTGGGGATCCGACTGCCTCTTTAAGTGTTTAGTAGTCTCCACTGTAAATTGTGTAGAGCTGAAGTGCCTCTTTCAGTGTTCACTGAAAACCGCTGTTGTTATAGGCTGCTTAATGGAAGCCTCCATCATTTCTGGGAGGCGTCCCAAATGCCACCATATTTTGACCAGAGCCCTATGGGGCCTGGTTAAAACTAGTGCTTTATATAGGGGATAGGGTGCCTTTTGGGAGGCTGCCAATGTCTTGTCTTTCTAGGCTTCCACCACTCTGGCTTTTAACTCTGTTCTTGTTTTCAACATCGAGAGGCTACTGTCAAATAGAATGGCGTCCCTCCCTTTGTAGGCTTGAGTGTACAGATTGAGGTTACATTTGCCATTTGTGACCGACCGCCTCAATTCGGTCTTATGTAGCAACATTTGAAATTGTGTTTTTTTACATTGGATAAAAGTTGAAACTCAGAGCTAGAATATTGTATATCATACACTGCAGTTGAGGAACAATGGGAAAGTAATTCTGCTTTGAAAGTTGATAAACTTGTAACCCCACTTTTGAGAAAATGGCCTTTGAATGTTTTGGTACACCTACTGGAGAGCTCTTCTTTGTCTACACCCATTCAGCATCGTTCACACCCTCTTAAGCAGTAAGCATTAGCCCCACCCATCTCTTTAAGGATTCACATGTGAGGCCATGTGGTAAACACATGCTAAGATCTAAGTTTATTTGTCACATGCACAGGATACAGAAGGTGTAAACGGTACAATGAAATGGTTACTTGCATAGTAGCAATATCAAAAACAGAAAGTGTCCAGATAAACATATTTTATAAACATTTTATCATTATTAGATGATGCTTACCCGACACACTTGTCTAAATTGATGGGTCATGTGAAGGTCCTCTGTAGCTCAGCTGGTAGAGCACGGCGCTTGTAACGCCAAGGTAGTGGGTTCAATCCCCGGGACCACCCATGCACAAAAATGTATGCACGCATGACTGTAAGTCGCTTTGGATAAAAGCGTCTGCTAAATGGCATATTATTTATTATTATTAAGGAAATGCTATAACCAGCCCCCAGCCACATCTACTAAGTGGATGGGTCACTATTGTCTAGACATGTACACATGTTCATGAAATACAAAAGATGTCCGTAATCACCGCCAGACACACCTAGCTAATTTGATGGGTCATGTAATAATCCGGCCGAAGTGGAGTCTTTTGTTTAGACATGAAGCTAGCTAGCTAGCTAAACAATGAACCGGCATAATCCCAACTCATACTACTACCAATACAAACATTGTCATAGCTGTAGTATGAATCTGCAGGTAGATAAAGCTAACAAACTAGGTTCAATATTAGCTAGCTAGCTAACATTAGGCTATAACTGGCAATGCAAATGGATTTCTGATTCAAATAATATTACTACACAGATCATACACTTAATGTTAGCTAGCAAGCCAGCAAGCTAACGTTTGCTAGCTAACTAACAGTACGCTTTAACCTGCAATAAAAACGACATTCTGACATTCATATCCGAAAATGTAGCTAGACTCTTACCCGTATACAGTGCCTTGCAAAAGTATTCATCCCCCTTGGCGTTTTTCCTATTTTGTTGCATTACAACCTGTAATTTAAATTGATTTTTATTTGGATTTCATGTAATAGACATACACAAAATAGTCCAAATTGGTGAAGTGAAATGAAAAAAAATTACTTGTTTGAAAAAAACCTAAAAAAATAAATAACGGAAAAGTGGTGCGTGCATATGTATTTTCCCTTTGCTATGAAGCCCGTAAATAAGATCTGGTGCAACAAATTACCTCCATAATTAGTTAAATAATGTCCACCTGTGTGCAATCTAAGTGTCACATGATCTCAGTATACATACACCAGTTCTGAAAGGCCCCAGAGTCTGCAACACCACTAAGCAAGGGGCACCACCAAACAAGCGGCACTATGAAGACCAAGGAGCTCTCCAAACAGGTCAGGGACAAAGTTGTGGAGAAGTACAGATCAGGGTTGGGTTATAAAAAAATATCTGAAACTTTGAACATCCCACGGAGCACCATTAAATCCATTATAAAAAAATGGAAAGAATATGGCACCACATCAAACCTGCCAAGAGAGGGCCGCCCACCAAAACTCACGGACCAGGCAAGGAGGGCATTAATCAGAGAGGCAACAAAGTGACCAAATATAACCCTGAAGGAGCTGCAAAGCTCAACAGCGGAGATTGGAGTATCTGTCCATAGGACCACTTTAAGCTGTACACTCCACAGAGCTGGGCTTTACGGAAGAGTGGCCAGAAAAAAGCCATTGCTTAAAGAAAAAAATAAGCAAACACGTTTGGTGTTCGCCAAAAGGAATGTGGGAGACTCCCCAAACATATGGAAGAAGGTACTCTGGTCAGATGAGACTACAATTGAGCTTTTTGGCCATCAAGGAAAACGCTATGTCTGGCGCAAACCCAACACCTCTCATCCCCCCAAGAACACCATCCCCACAGTGAAGCATGGTGGTGGCAGCATCATGCTGTGGGGATGTTTTTCATCGGCAGGGACTGGGAAACTGGTCAGAATTGAAGGAATGATGGATGGCGCTAAATACAGGGAAATTATTGAGGGAAACCGGTTTCAGTCTTCCAGAGATTTGAGACTGGGACGGAGGTTCACCTTCCAGCAGGACAATGACCCTAAGCATACGGCTAAAGCAACACTCGAGTAGTTTAAGGGGAAACATTTAAATGTCTTGGAATGGCCTAGTCAAAGCCCATCTGTGGTATGGTATCAATTGGGTATCTGTGGTATGGTATCTGTGGTATGTAAAACAACCAACTGTGGTAGACATATGCACTCACTAACTGTAAGTCGCTCTGGATAAGAGCGTCTGCTAAATGACTAAAATGTAAATGTAAATGTATGACTTAAAGATTGCTGTACACCAGCGGAACCCATCCAACTTGAAGGAACTGGAGCAATTTTGCCTTGAAGAATGGGCAAAAATCCCAGTAGCTTGATGTGCCAAGCTTATAGAGACATACCCCAAGAGACTTGCAGCTGTAATTTCTGCAAAAGGTGGCTCTACAAAGTATTTCAAAGTGGTTGGCATGTTGTTTAAATCAAATGATACAACCCCCCCCCCAAAAAAATTCATTCCAGGTTGTAAGGCAACAAAATAGGAAAAATGCCAAGAGGGGTGAATACTTTGGCAAGCCACTGTAGGTGGGGCTAAGGCTTAACACTAGAACTGCCATAGGTCAACGGCCACTGACGTTTGATTTTGTAAATTTACAAAAAAATCAGCCCACCCAAAAAAAATCTATGTGCTGCTCCTTGCCTGACTTTTTCAAAATGTTTGTATTTTACACTGCTCATTTTTCAGAATTTTTAAAACAGGAAGTATTTAGAGCCTTTTTACCAGTTACTTATTCCCAACTTAACCTAACAAGACAATGTGCTGTAGGACATTGTTACCCAGCCAGGCGCTAATGCATCTCTCTCTCCTCACTGAATGAATGACAAATGGATGAATGGGCGATAATTGTGCAGTTTACTTCACAATTGAATTTAAGTTAGGCCTAACTGAATGATAAGGAGGGTGAAGAGGTTGATTTAATTTAGAAAGACAATAGTGTAATGATGAGTTTGTGTTATGCCTATTTATCAGCAGCAAATAATTTGACCGCGCACCTTGCGGGTCGATACCGTTCTCTTTTACGTTTACTTTGTGAAGACCGGCTGTTATGGGACTGTTTTATTTGCTGTAACTCTATTACTAATCAAATGTATTGTAAGGGAAACAAAAATATGCTAAGTGTTTCAGTAGTCCTTTTAGAATAATGTTAAACATATCCTTGACTCTATCTAAGTTGATGAGCGGGAAACAAATGATGCCAGTCAGCCTCACAGCCGGCCCCTCGAAACTACACATTAACTATACTAAAACTAATTTCACACATAATAACAGTCAGCCTATAGACAAGATTACATTTACAATAATCTGATGAGTGACAATATTAGGCCAATCAGTTGTGAAGTTGTACATGAAGAGATGGGCACATCTTGTAATTGCGAGATGCAGGAAAAGGAGCATCACTTTATCAAATCCTCCTTCAGAGGCACATGCAGGTAAAACATTTTGATTTCTATATAGTATCAGAAAGAGCATATTCTTCCGTTTCCAAATGTCACTTTTTCCAAGAATATCTGTGCTGTCCATGCATTCAGCACATGACCACTCACGCCGGCAGCATTGCTCTGGCTACTAAGCAAAAACTAGTAACATAATAAACTTAAAATATTAAATATGCTATTCTGTCGTCAATGGATGAATGGGCGATAGATACCAGATAGAAACTGATAACGGTGCATGTGACTTCAATGAACTGAATGATGTGGAGGGTGAAGAGAGTGATTTATTTAATTTGATTGATCTGAATGATGAGGGTGAAGAGGATGATTGAATATAGAACAATAGTGTAATGATGATGAAGAGTTGTGGGCGTTGTGGGCGGTCTAATTATTTTATTATGAAAGGCTGGAAATGGTATATAATCTCCTCTGGGAGAGTCAAATCAGACACTGAGTACAACATACACTGTGTGTAGTTCACAATGGCAAGCCCAACCAAACGAATGGACGCACTGATAGCATTGCAAATGATGCAGAATCTAGATGAGTTGCAATCGGATGGAGGATCGGATATTGAGCTTAAAATCGACGTTGCTGATGAAGAGTCTTCATCTGATTCCTCCGCCTCCGATGCCTGAGCCTCGCCGCAGAAAAAAACAGAACAGAGCCAACTGGGGCGGCAGCTAGCTTAGTGGTTAAGAGCGTTGTGCCAGTAACCGAAAGGTCACTGGTTCTAATCCCCGAGCTGACTAGGTGAAAAATATGTCTATGTGCCCTTGAGCAAGGCACTTAACCCTAATTGCTCCTGTAAGTCGCTCTAGATAAGAGCGTCTGCTAAATGACCAACAAAAAAAAAAAAACTGAGACGGTGATCCCAACTGCCATGGTGAGTCTGGGAGGGATGGCATAGTTTGGGTAGAAAAGACTGACGAGTTTGTGACATGCAGCACATCAGATATTGTACCGTTGCTCATCCGTACAGAAAAGGAAACAGTACGAGGGACATGTCTATGGATGAACTCAAAGCATTTATTGCACTTTTGTATGTCCACGGGACATACGGCGGAAAGAGCATGGATGTGGAGTCATTTTGGTCTGATAGGTATGGGGTTGACTTTTTCCTGTGAGACCATGCCGCTTCAGAGAGACCATGCCATGCAAACCGCTTCAGAGAGACCATGCCACGCAACCGCTTCAGAGAGACCATGCCACGCAACCGCTTCAGAGAGTCCATGCCATGCAACCGCTTCAGAGAGACCATGCCACGCAACCGCTTCAGAGAGACCATCCCACGCAACCGCTTCAGAGAGACCATCCCACGCAACCGCTTCAGAGAGTCCATGCCACGCAACCGCTTCAGAGAGACCATGCCACGCAACCCGCTTCAGAGAGACCATGCCACGCAACCGCTTCAGAGAGACCATGCCATGCAACCGCTTCAGAGAGTCCATGCCACGCAACCGCTTCAGAGAGACCATGCCACGCAACCGCTTCAGAGAGACCATGCCACGCAACCGCTTCAGAGAGATTATGCCACGCAACCGTTTCAGAGAGACCATGCCATGCAACCGCTTCAGAGAGACCATGCCACGCAACCGTTTCAGAGAGACCATGCCACGCAACCGCTTCAGAGAGACCATGCCACGCAACCGCTTCAGAGAGATTATGCCACGCAACCGTTTCAGAGAGACCATGCCACGCAACCGTTTCAGAGAGATTATGCCACACTTGTGGCAGGTGCACACAAAACAAGGCCCATGAAAACTGTGTGCAGTGCGATCGATTTGTTTGTTGGGCTTGCTCACACAAAGCCCCGAAGCGGTGTGCTGACTGTGGACTCCAAGCATTAAGAGAAGACGAGATTGATTCATTCGTAAAGGCAGGCATATAAGGGCACAATTGTGTCCAATACAATCAACATGTCATGAATATATTTCCACTAATATTTCTTTATGCAATCTTTTACAGTTGTTCATGCACTGGTGCTTTTGTTTAGGAATACGGTAAATAATTTCACCTGTGCACCTGGCTAGATCAAATGGATTAAACTGTAATGTTTATTCTATGACTTTGTAGAATTATATAAAACATCATTGACTCTATCTAAACAAATAACTATAAAAAATAAAAATAAAATAAACATTGATATATTTCCACAAATTTTTTTCTTCATCCAATTGAATATTTTACAATAGTTTATGCACTATTTATCAAGCGTTGGTGCTTATGTTTGCACACCTTGTGGGTTGATATGCATCTAGAGGCTACTTATAGGCTGAAAGGCCAGGTGGTTCTAGTGTAAAGAGAGTGGGAACGATGCTGAATTGTCGGTGTACCAAAACATTCAAGGAGCATTTTCTCAAAAGTGGGGTTACAAGTTTATCAACTTTCAAAGCAGAATTACTTTCCCATTATTCCTCAACTGTAGTGTATGATATACCAACTGTAGTGTATGAGATACCAACTGTAGTGTATGATATACCATTTTGTAGCTCTGAGTGTCTACTTTTATCCAATGTAAAAAAAAAACACAATTTCAAATTTTGCAACATAAGACCGAATCGAGGTGGTCATTCACATATTGTCAAAAATACTGTCAGATTGATTTGTAATAGACGGTCATATCCCAAATTAAAAAAAGTAAACATTGGCCGTTGATTATACAACATATTATTTAAAAAAAATTTTTTAAACATATTTTCTTTATCAAAATGGGGCCACGGGTCAAAAAAGTTTGGGAACCCATGGGCTAAGCTAGAACTGCATGAGCTCTGAATTGTGTTTGTCCTACAGCCTCTCCTTCTACCTTCTCCTTCTCCCCACCCCCATGCACCCACACAGATACAGGTGAATACTGTACACACCCCGCAGAAACCACAGCAGCGATTACTGTAACTTTTTAAGGAAATGACTGAACCTCCGCCTCGACTTAGAAACCATGTCCTGCATCACCGCTATAATCTAGAGCGGTAGAGATACGAGACACGCACACACACACAGACACACAGCCCAGGGTGTCTACAGTACCTTGCAAAAGTATTCATCCCCTTGGCGTTTTTTCTATTTTGTTGCATTACAACCTGTAATTTAAATTGATTTTTATTTTGGAGTTCATGTAATGGACATACACAAAATAGTCCAAATTGGTGAAGTGAAATGAAAAAAAATTACTTGTTTCAAAAAAATTCTAAAAAATTAATAACGGAAAAGTGGTGCGTGCATATGTATTCACCCCCTTTGCTATGAGCTGGGCTTTACGGAAGAGTTGCCAGAAAAAAGCCATTGCTTGAAAAAAATAAAATAAGCAAACACGTTTGGTGCTCGCCAAAAGGCCTCCCCAAACATATGGAAGAAGGTACTCTGGTCAGATGAGACTAAAATTGAGCTTTTTGAACATCAAGGAAAACTCTATGTCTGGCGCAAACCCAACACCTTTCATCACCCCGAGAACACCATCCCCACAGTGAAGCATGGTGGTGGCAGCATCATGCTGTGGGGATGTTTTTCATCGACAGGGAATGGGAAACTGGTCAGAATTGAAGGAATGGTGGATGGCGCTAAATACAGGGAAATTCTTGAGGGAAACCTGTTTCAGTCTTCCAGAGATTTGAGACTGGGATGGAAGTTCACCTTTCAGCAGGACAATGACCCTAACAATAATGCTAACGCAACACTAGAGTGGTTTAAGGGGAAACATTTTAATGTCTTGGAATGGCCTAGTCAAAGCTCAGACCTCAATCCAATTGAGAATCTGTGGTATGACTTAAAGATTGCTGTACACCAGTGGAACCCATCCAACTTGAAGGAGCTGGAGCAGTTTTGCCTTGAAGAATGGGCCAAAATCTCAGTGGCTAGATGTGCCAAGCTTATAGAGACATATCCCAAGAGACTTGCAGCTGTAATTGCTGCAAAAGCTGGCTCTACAAAGTATTGACTTTGGGGGGGATGAATAGTTATACACGCTCAAGTTTTCTTTTTTTTTGGTCTTATTTCTTGTTTGTTTCACAAGAAAAAATATTTTGTCTTCAAAGTGGTAGGCATGTTGTGTAAATCAAAGGATACAAACCCCCAATAAATCCATTTTAATTCCAGGTTGTAAGGCAACATAATAGGAAAAATGCCAAGAGGGTTGAATACTTTCACATGCCATTGTACTGTAGGAGTGATAACATATTTGTTTTACATTCCATATAAGCCAATCTCAGATCTAGCTACACAACAAAACAGCATAGCCTTGAATCAATGAAATACATTTTTAATTAGAGTTGAAGGATGTCAGTGCTACCCTGTAGTGATGACAATAAAAGGTGAAACAAAATGTGGAAGGATCATTAGACTATGCTGTTTTTGGCATCAATATTCTCCCATAGACTAGACTACCCTTGGGCCTCTTCCATAATGCAGACACACACAGACAGACAGAGAGAGATGCATCCTCCATGAGCCTTATTGAATGCAAACCTGCTGTTTGCCTGTATTGGACCCTGAAATTGGACAGTGGGGAAGTTTAGAGCAAGAGGTATAATTGAAAGGGGAGATTGGAAGTAGATACTGTGTGGTCATTCTGTCTGTTGGCGTGCTGGTGCACTGAAACCAACATTAAAATATATTTTAAATGAGCTGTTGATTCCTGAGTGCAGGAAGCCATTTTAGACTTGGCTTGCTTGTCAATTCCATTCCCAATGCATCAACATTTACTCTCAACGTTTCACCCACTCCCTCTGTTCATCCTCAATGCCACAGAGAGCTAAATGCACTAAGACAGTAAAATGCCTTTTCATGTACAACGCAACCCATAACCCATAGCCCGCGATGTCTGAGGTAGCTGGGGGTATCTGTCCTATCAACAGGCGGTAGGTAGCTGGGGGTATCTGTCCTATCAACAGGCGGTAGGTAGCTGGGGGTATCTGGCCTATCAACAGGTGGTAGGTAGCTGGGGGTATCTGGCCTATCAACAGGCGGTAGGTAGCTGGGGGTATCTGTCCTATCAACAGGCGGTAGGTAGCTGGGGGTATCTGGCCTATCAACAGGCGGTAGGTAGCTGGGGGTATCTGGCCTATCAACAGGCGGTAGGTAGCTGGGGTATCTGGCCTATCAACAGGCGGTAGGTAGCTGGGGGTATCTGGCCTATCAACAGGCGGTAGGTAGCTGGGGGTATCTGTCCTATCAACAGGCGGTAGGTAGCTGGGGGTATCTGGCCTATCAACAGGCGGTAGGTAGCTGGGGGTATCTGGCCTATCAACAGGCGGTAGGTAGCTGGGGGTATCTGGCCTATCAACAGGCGGTAGGTAGCTGGGGGTATCTGGCCTATCAACAGGCGGTAGGTAGCTGGGGGTATCTGGCCTATCAACAGGCGGTAGGTAGCTGGGGGTATCTGGCCTATCAACAGGCGGTAGGTAGCTGGGGGTATCTGGCCTATCAACAGGCGGTAGGTAGCTGGGGGTATCTGGCCTATCAACAGGCGGTAGTTAGCTGGGGGTATTTGGCCTATCAACAGGCGGTAGGTAGCTGGGGGTATCTGGCCTATCAACAGGCGGTAGGTAGCTGGGGGTATCTGGCCTATCAACAGGCGGTAGGTAGCTTGGGGGTATCTGGCCTATCAACAGGCGGTAGGTAGCTGGGGGTATCTGGCCTATCAACAGGCGGTAGGTAGCTGGGGGTATCTGGCCTATCAACAGGCGGTAGGTAGCTGGGGGTATCTGGCCTATCAACAGGCGGTAGGTAGCTGGGGTATCTGGCCTATCAACAGGCGGTAGGTAGCTGGGGGTATCTGGCCTATCAACAGGCGGTAGGTAGCTGGGGGTATCTGTCCTATCAACAGGCGGTAGGTAGCTGGGGGTATCTGGCCTATCAACAGGCGGTAGGTAGCTGGGGGTATCTGGCCTATCAACAGGCGGTAGGTAGCTGGGGGTATCTGGCCTATCAACAGGCGGTAGGTAGCTGGGGGTATCTGGCCTATCAACAGGCGGTAGGTAGCTGGGGGTATCTGGCCTATCAACAGGCGGTAGGTAGCTGGGGGTATCTGGCCTATCAACAGGCGGTAGGTAGCTGGGGGTATCTGGCCTATCAACAGGCGGTAGGTAGCTGGGGGTATCTGGCCTATCAACAGGCGGTAGGTAGCTGGGGGTATCTGGCCTATCAACAGGCGGTAGGTAGCTGGGGGTATCTGGCCTATCAACAGGCGGTAGGTAGCTGGGGGTATCTGGCCTATCAACAGGCGGTAGGTAGCTGGGGGTATCTGGCCTATCAACAGGCGGTAGGTAGCTGGGGGTATCTGGCCTATCAACAGGCGGCAGGTAGCTGGGGGTATCTGGCCTATCAACAGGCGGCAGGTAGCTGGGGGTATCTGGCCTATCAACAGGCGGCAGGTAGCTGGGGGTATCTGGCCTATCAACAGGCGGCAGGTAGCTGGGGGTATCTGGCCTATCAACAGGCGGCAGGTAGCTGGGGTATCTGGCCTATCAACAGGCGGTAGGTAGCTGGGGGTATCTGGCCTATCAACAGGCGGTAGGTAGCTGGGGGTATCTGTCCTATCAACAGGCGGTAGGTAGCTGGGGGTATCTGTCCTATCAACAGGCGGTAGGTAGCTGGGGGTATCTGGCCTATCAACAGGCGGTAGGTAGCTGGGGGTATCTGGCCTATCAACAGGCGGTAGGTAGCTGGGGGTATCTGGCCTATCAACAGGCGGTAGGTAGCTGGGGGTATCTGGCCTATCAACAGGCGGTAGGTAGCTGGGGGTATCTGGCCTATCAACAGGCGGTAGGTAGCTGGGGGTATCTGGCCTATCAACAGGCGGTAGGTA
>NC_059210.1:7825231-7890231 GCF_020615455.1 Coregonus clupeaformis
TTGGTTGAGGAGTTCTGGTTGGTTGAGAGAGAAAACCTCACTGTTTTTCTTTCATCTTACTTACTTCGCTATCAACGATGGCCTCTCCAGTTAACTCGACTTTTGGCTGTCTGTTTTGTTTATCAGTGAGTGAGATCAAGTTTTGATTTGATCTGTTAACTGACTGCTGTTCCGCGTTGATCAGGCTACCATGTCATTACAGTGTCATCTAGTGTTGTTTTATCTGTAGAGGGACATGGGTGGCTAACGTGTGACATCCTGTTATCTCTCTCTCTCTCAATTCAATTCAATTTCAATTTAAGGGCTTTATTGGCATGGGAAACGTTTGTTAACATTGCCAAAGCAAGTGAAGTAGATAGTAAACAAAAGTGAAATAAACAATAAATATTAACAGTATGTCACGCCCTGGCTCTGGGGACACTGTTATGTTGAGCCAGGGTGTGTAGATTATATGTGTTTGTGTTCCGTGTTGGTTATTTTGTAGCCAAGGACTTCACGTGTCGTTATCGGTTGTTGTTTTGTTCTTGTTATCACCATTGATAATAAAGTATGTTTGCATTTCACGCTGCGCCTTGGTCCACTCACTCTAACGATCGTGACACAGTAAACATTACACTCAGAAGTTTCAAAAGAATAAAGACATTTCAAATGTCATATTATGTATATATACAGTGTTGTAACAATGTGCCAATAGTTAAAGTACAAATGGGAAAATAAATAAACATAAATATGGGTTGTATTTACAATGGTGTTTGTTCTTCACTGGTTGCCCTTTTCTTGTGGCAACAGGTCACAAATATTGCAGCTGTGATGGCACACTGTGGTTTTTCACCCAGTAGATAAGGGAGTTTATCAAAATTGGGTTTGTTTTCAAATTCTTTGTGGATCGCTGTAATCTGAGGGAAATATGTGTCTCTAATATGGTCATACATTTGGCAGGAGGTTAGGAAGTGCAGCTCAGTTTCCACCTCATTTTGTGGGCAGTGTGCACATAGCCTGTCTTCTCTTGAGAGCCAGGTCTGCCTACGGCGGCCTTTCTCAATAGCAAGGCTATGCTCACTGAGTCTGTACATAGTCAAAGCTTTCCTTAAGTTTGGGTCAGTCACAGTGGTCAGGTATTCTGCCACTGTGTACTCTCTGTTTAGGGCCAAATAGCATTCTAGTTTACTCTGTTTTTTTTGTTTGTTCTTTCCAATGTGTCAAGTAATTCTCTTTTTGTTTTCTCATGATTTGGTTGGGTCTAATTGTGTTGTTGTTGTTGTTGTCCTGGGGCTGTGTGGGGTCTGTTTGTGTTTGTGAACAGAGCCCCAGGACAAGCTTACTTAGGGGACTCTTCTCCAAGTTCATCTCTCTGTAGGTGATGGCTTTGTTATGGAAGGTTTGGGAATCGCTTCCTTCCTTTGTGTTTGTCCCATTTTGTGAATTCTTGGTTGGTGAGCGGACCCCAGACATCAGAACCATAAAGGGCAATGGGTTCTATAACTGATTCAAGTATTTTTAGCCAGATCCTAATTGGTATGTCAAATTTTATGTTCCTTTTGATGGCATAGAAGGCCCTTCTCTCTCTCTCTCTCTCTCTCTCTCTCTCTCTCTCTCTCTCTCTCTCTCTCTCTCTCTCTCTCTCTCTCTCTCTCTCTCTCTCTCTCTCTCTCTCTCTCTCTCTCTCTCTCTCTCTCTCTCTCTCTCTCTCTCTCTGACCGTCTTAAATAACATGTTTCAGAACATACTCTTGTCATCTTATTATGGTCTTTAATTCTTGTCTTGTGACGGCTGTGTAATCGATTTGAATAATGCCATGTATGGCTGATTTAGTCAGGCACGGCTGGCTGCCTCTACTGTTAGTTGCTAAGACTTAACACCATGGTGAGAGCAGTGACCAGGGGATAGTATTCTACATAGGCTACCCATACGCTACATACTATACATGCAAACAACATACTGTAGGCTACATACAAATAAAATGGCCACTAGTTTGTTTGTACTGTTGTAAAGAGGCTGCTCTAAGAAGGAGGGTAAATTCATGCTGTTAAACTCTTTCAATACATCAGGCATGGTACAGTGACTGTCCATAGATCAACATTAACCTCATTGCCCCTGGATGTTTTCCATCTTGGTTTTATGACCAACTGCCTGGCCACTACTCTTTGTCACATGGATCTGCTTTGAAATGTTGACAACATTCTCAGAATGGCCTCCAGTCCACCCATTGGCTACAAGAGACTCTGGGCTCCAAGCTATTGGTGCAGGAGACTCTCCTCCCTTTGACGTGTTCTAACGAAACACCCCCATAAAAACAATCAAACATCTGCTCTAACTTAACATCAGCAGGGCTGAGGATGGGAGGGTTCTGGCTGACCATTTGTTATTGAGGCGTGGTCCAGTGGTGTCCTGGGGCCTCATTTATAACCGTTGTGGAAATTGCACCATTTCTAAAATGAATACGTGCGTCCCAAAAATATTGAGATGTATCAACTTGGTGCATGCCATACATACGCATGTATCCCGTTATAAATCAGATCAGTCGTAACCCCCCCTACCAACAATGCCTATAGTAATTACAGACTAGCAGCTAGGGTTAAGGCTGCCCTGAGACCGCACAGAAAGATCCTCCTACCAACAATGCCTACAGTAATTACAGACTAGCAGCTAGGGTTAAGGCTGCCCTCCAGGATAAACTGAAACTCAAACCCCCCCATTTCAAGATTTACCATTTACTCTAACTGTAGTTTAAAAGTCAACCCATGTTTAAAGTCACTATTATTTGGGGGCTTCTTGCGTCACTGTGGACTCGAGCTGGCTTCTTTTCTGTTTATAGGGGAGGCTCATTAAGCTGAAATGTTGAATACTGGAAGTTCTTCTAGACTACTAGGTCTGTATTTAAAAGCAGGCTCTTGTCGTTTTGCAGAGTTTGACCTGTCTCCTGACCCTTTTATACAGACTGTTCAGGGGATGTTTTGTCTCCATCTTCTGAGATTGAGCGCGGCACATATGGTGGAGAATGTGGACCCTCGCTGGACACACCACGCACAGCGTACCACACTTCCTTCCTCGGTTGGACAATAAAGTTATATTCTATTCCATTACATTCTCAGTAGTCCTGACTTCTGTGCATAAACACAAGATGCTAGTCTAATATAGTGGTCTCCAAGCCGCCCTGTAGAGAGCTACTCTAACTGCGCCTGGCTTTGATGATGTAAGTCAGAGATTAACTAATCAAATGAGTGGGTTTGCCTAGCCCTAATTTCTACATTATCAGATAGGAAGTTGGGTGATTCTCATGAAACCAGTTTTAAACATGTCTGCTGCAAATTTAGTTACAAACCCATGATGAATCTGCAACAATCAACTATCATTCTGAGGACTAAGATGTGTAGTTTTTGGCGAAGCCACTTGGCCTTCTCATTACCGAAACGTCTAAAAAGCTAAAATCTGGAAAAGGTCTGATTTAATTTGTATTATAATTTTAGACTTTTATTTGAAATATTGAAATATTCAGTGTTATGTTTAACTCAGGCCTTTTCATTAGGGGAGCAATGTTCTAAATCAATTTGTTTATTACTTTTTGGGACGTTGAAAACTGTTGCGGTAATGAGGATTTTGTGTAACTTGTAGTAAAATGCATAATATCTGATAACAAAAACGATAATTTTGAAATAGATAAGTACAGATCCTAATCTCTGTGATCCAAGAGAACATTTTGTGAAAAATGACACTTGAGAATTTTTGGGTAAAATGTCAGTTTTGTGAGAAAGACCTGAAACAGGTTCTCGAGGAGGAGCTAACTCACTCAGTCACTCTCTAGAGCAGGGGTGACTCGAGGAGGAGCTAACTCACTCAGTCACTCTCTAGAGCAGGGGTGACTCGAGGAGGAGCTAACTCACTCAGTCACTCTCTAGAGCAGGGGTGACTCGAGGAGGAGCTAACTCACTCAGTCACTCTCTAGAGCAGGGGTGACTCGAGGAGGAGCTAACTCACTCAGTCACTCTCTAGAGCAGGGGTGACTCGAGGAGGAGCTAACTCACCCAGTCACTCTATAGAGCAGGGGTGACTCGAGGAGGAGCTAACTCACTCAGTCACTCTCTAGAGCAGGGGTGACTCGAGGAGGAGCTAACTCACTCAGTCACTCTCTAGAGCAGGGGTGACTCGAGGAGGAGCTAACTCACCCAGTCACTCTCTAGAGCAGGGGTGACTCGAGGAGGAGCTAACTCACTCAGTCACTCTCTAGAGCAGGGGTGACTCGAGGAGGAGCTAACTCACTCAGTCACTCTCTAGAGCAGGGGTGACTCGAGGGAGGAGCTAACTCACCCAGTCACTCTCTAGAGCAGGGGTGACTCGAGGAGGAGCTAACTCACTCAGTCACTCTCTAGAGCAGGGGTGACTCGAGGAGGAGCTAACTCACTCAGTCACTCTCTAGAGCAGGGGTGACTCGAGGAGGAGCTAACTCACTCAGTCACTCTCTAGAGCAGGGGTGACTCGAGGAGGAGCTAACTCACTCAGTCACTCTCTAGAGCAGGGGTGACTCGAGGAGGAGCTAACTCACCCAGTCACTCTCTAGAGCAGGGGTGACTCGAGGAGGAGCTAACTCACCCAGTCACTCTCTAGAGCAGGGGTGACTCGAGGAGGAGCTAACTCACCCAGTCACTCTCTAGAGCAGGGGTGACTCGAGGAGGAGCTAACTCACCCAGTCACTCTCTAGAGCAGGGGTGACTCGAGGAGGAGCTAACTCACTCAGTCACTCTCTAGAGCAGGGGTGACTCGAGGAGGAGCTAACTCACCCAGTCACTCTCTAGAGCAGGGGTGACTCGAGGAGGAGCTAACTCACTCAGTCACTCTCTAGAGCAGGGGTGACTCGAGGAGGAGCTAACTCACTCAGTCACTCTCTAGAGCAGGGGTGACTCGAGGAGGAGCTAACTCACCCAGTCACTCTAGAGCAGTGGTGACTCGAGGAGGAGCTAACTCACTCAGTCACTCTCTAGAGCAGGGGTGACTCGAGGAGGAGCTAACTCACTCAGTCACTCTCTAGAGCAGGGGTAACTAGATTCAGCCGCGGGACAGTTTTCGTCAGAGCGGATGGTCAGGGGGCCGAAACATAATTATAATAATTTATACCACAACTAAGCCCAAAAAAGAGAGATTCTATTTGAAAACAACAGTCATTTCATACCTTAATTACATTGAGACATGATCACATGTCTCTTTTGTTATATATGTGGGAACAGATTACCAAAATTAAACACATTTTTAGCTGAATTCCTGGTGATTTTAGTCTTTTTTGACCAAAAAAAAGAACCACCACTTGCGGGCAGGTTTTGACCCACGGGCCATCTGTTGCCGACCCCTGCTCTAGAGACTCCCAGGCTGCTTTCAATCCAAATGATGGTTGTTTAAATTGTGGTCCTGATTTATGACAGGCAGCAGCTGACAGTGAGGAGCAGCTGAACCGGTAATACTTCCCCAGCCCTCAGGCCCTCTGGATCAGAAACTGGACTGTGTCTCTGTAATGACTAATTGTTGATGAATACTGTCTCCTGCCTGTGCTCCTCCTCTCAATTACTGTCTCCTGCCTGCTCCTCCACCTCAGCCTGCACTGTGTGATGCTCTTTCCCTACAATGTCCTGGTGGTGCACTAATCACATGGAAGGGAAGGAAGGGGCTACTGTAGAAATATAATTACTAGAACGGACATCCCTGTTCATGGTACTTGAGCAATTCTATTTCTATGGGGACTACTCTGTAGAGAAGCTGGGCTGTAATTGGACCATAAGCAGCAAGGCAGAGTGGGTGGGAAGGAGGGAGCCTGCATGTCCGTGTGATCAGGGCATGACTGGATGACTGGAGCAGGGTAGGGGAGGAGAGGGGAGGCAGGGGAGGAGAGGGGGGGCAGGGGAGGAGAGGCAGAGGAGGAGAGGCAGGGGAGGAGAGGCAGGGGATGAGAGGCAGAGGAGGAGAGGCAGGGGAGGAGAGGCAGGGGAGGAGAGGCAGGGGAGGAAGGAGGCAGGGGAGGGAGGGGGAGGCAGGGGAGGAGGAGGGAGGGGAGGAGAGGGAGGAGGAGAGGTAGGGAGGAGAGGGAGGAGAGGCAGGGGGAGGAGAGGTAGGGGAGGAGAGGCAGGGGGAGGAGAGGGAGGGAGGAGGGAGGCAGGGGAGGAGAGGCAGGGGAGGAGAGGTAGGGGGAGGAGAGGCAGGGGAGGAGAGGAGGGGCAGGGGAGGGAGGGAGGCAGGGGGAGGAGAGGCAGGGGAGGAGAGGTAGGGGAGGAGAGGCAGGGGAGGAGAGGTAGGGGAGGAGAGGAGGAGGAGAGGCAGGGGAGGAGAGGTGGGGAGGAGAGGGAGGGAGGAGGAGGCAGGGGAGGAGAGGTAGGGGGAGGGGAGGAGAGGTAGGGGAGGAGAGGCAGGGGAGGAGAGGGGAGGCAGGAGAGGGGAGGCAGGGGAGGAGAGGTAGGGGAGGAGAGGCAGTGGAGGAGAGGTAGTGGAGGAGAAAGGGGAAGGCTGCAGGAGTTTAGAGACGGGGGTCAGACTGAGCTCCTCACAAGTTCACACACTCATAGAAATCTTTTAGCGTGACAGCGTAGGTTATACACGGAATAGTTTTAGCGCAAGAAACAAGCCTTTTATAGGAGGATAGTAACTGCTGGATAGGATTGTGTATTTCTGTTAGAACTGGTGACTATACCGGGAGTATAGTAACTGCAGTCAACTGGTGTCTTCGTGCATGGCTGGTGAAGGAGTAGGAGGATCAGGATGTTGAAGTTCACTACGACACACAGCTCCAGGTCTGTAATGCACAGTACTTCTCTGCTCTTGAGTTGTCCGAGAAAGGAGAGGGTCTAGTGTGTGGACTAGGGTCTAGTCAGTGGTAGGACCTTTTCTTTCAGGGTAGAACGAAGAGGGTTTTCATTTCTCCTGTGCAGTGATTGGAACCTCCTGTATTTATGCACTTTTTCTGTAGTCTAGGTTACGCAGACATCATAATGTGTTTACAAGAGCTTGTCTCTTGTCTGTTTTCTGTACTGGTTTTTCTGTGTTTTATAACTCCAGACAGTTTTAGGGTTTAATAACAAAGGCTTTACTGTTATTTTATATTTTAGTGTGATGAGTGATGGTGTGTGTTCCGGTACGTGTGTGTGGGTGCCATTGTGCCACAGAGTGGTGTGGATTTGGAGGTTTCACCACCCTGATACATTCCCTGAGTAGCACAGCACAGTGTGATCTGGTTGCCCCATGAAGTGAATCACAAGCTCTCGACTCCCATTTCATACCCTAACCTCGTGTAAAAGGGAGAGAATGTGACGGGGCTCAACTCTCCTTGCAAAATCAGTGTAAGGGTTAAAGCATTCCTAATCTCGTACTCAACCGTGCACATTTTCCACACAAAACTTCTGCCATGTTTTGCTCTTGAAAGAATGTCCTCAACTTCTAGCAGGCTGTGGGGATGTAGGGACGGAGGGATACGGATTTCACGGTCACTTGCAAGTCTATTCATCCACTCCTCAGGGGTCCTCGGCTCCTCAGGGGTCCTCGGCTAGAGGGATGACAGAGGAGGGATAGAGAGAGGGATGACAGGCGGACATATTGGTTATTGACGGGTCTAAAGAGGCTATTCTGTTCTAAAATGTTCTCTCTCTCTACTGCTCTCTCTCCCTCTGTCTTCCCTTCTCTCTCTCTCTCTCTCTCTCTCTCTCTCTCTCTCTCTCTCTCTCTCTCTCTCTCTCTCTCTCTCTCTCTCTCTCTCTCTCTCTCTCTCTCTCTCTCTCTCTCTCTCTCTCTCTCTCTCTCTCTCTCTCTCTCTCTCTCTCTCTTTCTCTCTCTCTCTCTCTCTCTCTCTCTCTCTCTCTCTCTCTCTCTCTCTCTCTCTCTCTCTCTCTCTCTCTCTCTCTCTCTCTCTCTCTCTCTCTCTCTTCTCTCTCTCTCTCTCTCTCTCTCTCTCTCTCTCTCTCTCTCTCTCTCTCTCTCTCTCTCTCTCTCTCTCTCTCTCTCTCTCTCTCTCTCTCTCTCTCTCTCTCTCTCTCTCTCTCTCTCTCTCTCTCTCTCTCTCTCTCTCTCTCTCTCTCTCTCTCTCTCTCTCTCTCTCTCTCTCTCTCTCTCTCTCTCTCTCTCTCTCTCTCTTTCTCTCTCTCTCTCTCTCTCTCTCTCTCTCTCTCTCTCTCTCTCTCTCTCTCTCTCTCTCTCTCTCTCTCTCTCTCTCTCTCTTTCTCTCTCTCTCTCTCTCTCTCTCTCTTTCTCTCTCTCTCTCTCTCTCTCTCTGCATGCTGGGAGTGTTTGGTGCGTGCTGGGAATTGTTTGAGTGAGTGCTAAGTGCAGTGTTGTGTAGAGTTAGATATCCTGGGTTTTCCTTTTCTTGGTGATATCCTTTTTTCTTCTATGCATGATTAAGATTATTATTTCTATTTTTTTGTTGTGGTAGAATTAAGTATATTGTTTTTCGTGTCGAAATTACCCTGATTTTGGTGGGGATGGCGGCCCGAATCGGGACGCCGTCCCTGTCACTTCGACACGGCTTTAGGTGTGTTACTGAAGCTACTGTCACAGTGGAAGAGGTTCTGGTCGCCGTAGGAGAGAAGGTAGGATATGAGAATGTTGCTTATGCGTCACGGATGAATAAAGCGGTGGTGGTATTTCTTAAAGAAGAGCGCCTTGTTGATCGTATGGTTGAGCATGGCATACTTCTTAAAGGAATGTTTATTCAAGTTACGCCGCTTTTTTCTCCGTCAACAAGGGTAACGATTTCAAATGTACCGCCGTTCATTCCAAATGAGCTATTGGAGCGCGAGTTATTGCGCTTTGGGAAGTTTGCAAGTTCAATTAAGGTTGTCCCATTGGGTTGCAAACACCCGGCGTTGAAACAGGTAATGTCGTTTCGGCGACAGGTGTTTATGTTTTTGGACTCACCGGAGCAGACTTTGGAGTTATCGTTTAAAGTCAAGTATGACAATAGACTGTATATGGCTTATGCTAGTACAGGTAGTCAACGGTGTTTTGAGTGTGGGGATGTTGGTCATAAGCGACATGCTTGCCCGAAAAGGGAGAAGGCAGAGGGAGGGGCGCAGGTGGTCCTCGTAACGCCTGGGCCCACTGATGTAGGAAGAGGTGGGCTGACAGTGGTAGAACAGCCACACGCATCTGTTGCTGAGGAACAAGTTGTCCGTGTTGAGGGCACAGAGGTGCAACTTGTACCAGAGGGAAATGTCATGCAGCAGAAAAAAATGGTTGTAGAAGGTAAGGATGGATCTGAAGGGCCATTTCCTCAGACTGGTGAGGAGGTGCCCAGTACGAGTGCTGTGGTACAGGAGGGGGTACATGTGGAGCTAATCTCCCAGGTAGTGGAGGAGATGCCCACTAAAAGTAATGGGTTACAGGAGAGGGTTCATGTGGAGCTCATCTCCCAGGTAGTGGAGGAGATGCCCACTATGAGTGCTGGGGTACAGGGGGCTAGTCTCCCAGGTAGTGGAGGAGATGCCCACTATGAGTGCTGGGTTACAGGGGGCTAGTCTCCCCAGGTAGTGGAGGAGATGCCCACTAAGAGTAATGGGGTTCAGGTGGGGCTAGTCTCCCAGGTAGTGGAGGAGATGCCCACTACGAGTAATGGGGTTCAGGTGGGGCTAGTCTCCCAGGTAGTGGAGGAGATGCCCACTACGAGTAATGGGGTTCAGGTGGGGCTAGTCTCCCAGGTAGTGGAGGAGATGCCTGGTACGAGTGATGGGGTGCAAGTGGGGAGTGTTGAAAGGGATGTGGTAGAGGGGAGTCAGTGGTCTGTGGCCTCAGTTGAGGAGGATCAGGAGAAGGATATGGATATGGATATCTCTCTTGATACGGTATCAGCTGGTGAGGACTCAATTTACGATCTAGAGGAGGTAAAAGGGTTTCTGGATCAGACTTTTGGGAAATCTGTCAAATTGGCAGATTATTTTGATGTTGATAAGTTTGTGAGGTCAGCTGTGATGTTACAGAAGACGGTGGGGTTAGACCAGTTGAGTGAGAAGAAGCGGTTTCGCTTGAGGAAATTTGTTACTGCTGTTGCAGCAGCAAAGGGTGGTGGGAAACGTGGTCAGGTTAAGAGAAAATTTAAATAATGATGATGATTATGCCTCATAGGGTGTTCTATTCTCTTTGTCTGGTTTCTCTGTGGTATCTTCTGCTTTTCCTTTGTCTTTTCTATATGGAGGTACTAAGGGTAGGTTCTCTCAACATTAATGGAGGAAGGGACAGGAATAAGAGGGCTTGGGTATTAGAAGTAATAAAACAGAAAAGGCTTAATGTAGTTTTCCTACAGGAGACACATAGTGATGAGGAAAATGCGGCTGACTGGGGTATGTGGTGGGAGGGGCAGCATATACTCAGTCATGGTACTAATTTCAGTGCTGGGGTGGCAATCTTGTTTTCTTCAGGCTTAGGGGTGACTGTGGTATCTACAACAGAGATTGTCAAGGGTCGGGTTTTATTGGTCAAGGTGAATGTTATGGGGTTTTTGTTTGTTTTTTTGAATGTTTATGCTCCTAATGAGGGTACAGAGCGTATTGTTGTTTTTGATAAAATAAAGGAAACCTTAAGACAGTGTGACCAAGAGGGGTGTATGGTTTTAGGGGGGACTGGAACTGTACAGTGGATTTTACTGTTGATCGCACCGCTGAAGAAACCTCACCTGCGGTCAGCAATTTGTCTGTCTGGTCTATTAACTGAGTTTGAGCTTTCTGATGTGTGGAGAGTAAGGAATGCAAAAGTTAGGCAGTACACATGGCTAAAAGTTAATGAAGGTCATGTCAGTGCAGCAAGGTTAGACAGGTTGTATGTATCTGAGCAATACTGTAGTAGGGTTGGAAGGTGTGACATTACTCCTGTGGGTTTCTCTGATCACCATATTGTCACTGTTGATATTCACTTGTCCTGTCCACGAAGGTCATCATCTTATTGGTATTTTAATGTTAAATTGTTACATGATGTCATGTTTTGTGAAAGGTTTTTGTTGTTTTGGGAAAAATGGAGGGTTACAAAAGGGAATTTTGAGTCCTTGAGACAATGGTGGGAGGTTGGGAAGGCCCAAATACGATTATTTTGTCAACAGTATACTGCTCTGTCTCGAATTGAAGTTAAAGAGACTATCAGGGCCCTTGAGCAGAACATTAAATCTATTGAATTGAAGTTGCTCACTCAGAATGACCCCGGACTAGTCATGAGCTTACAGGACAAGAAACATGAATTGAGGTCGTTTCTGCATGAAAGAGTGAAGGGTGCCTTGATTAGGTCTCGTTTCGCTTCCCTCAAGGATATGGATGCTCCTAGTGCTTTTTTTTTTTAACCTAGGACAGTCGACATTGCAACGTAAACAGATGGTCTGCCTTCGTCTCCCTGATGGGAAGGTGACCACGGACGACAGTGAAATGCGTCAACATGCCGTGGATTTCTATTCTGCCCTCTATAAGGCGGAGGATTGTGACTCTCTGTGTACTGAACAGTTGTTACACGGTCTTCCTCAATTGGGACCTGAGCAAAGAGTCGCATTGGACTCTGACATTACACTGCAAGAGCTGTCCACAGCAGTTATGCAGCTCTCAACAGGCCGAGCCCCTGGCATTGATGGTTTACCATCTGAGTTTTACAAGCACTTTGGGGGTCTATTGGGGAGGATTTTTATGAAGTGGTGTGTGAATCTTTTCATGAGGGCTCTCTTCCTGTATCTTGTCAACGTGCGGTACTTTCACTGTTGCCAAAAAGGGGGATTTGGCGCTCATAAAAAATTGGAGACCTGTTGCTTTGCTGTGTGCAGAATATAAAATTGTTTCTAAATGTCTCTCAAACAGGTTGAAAGAGTATCTGGGATTGTTGGTCCACAAGGACCAGTCCTACTGTGTACCTGATCGCTCTATTGTTGACAACTTGTTTCTAATAAGAGATGTTTTGGACATTTGTAAACTGTCTGATGTAAATGTGGGTTTACTTTCTTTGGATCAGGAGAAGGCTTTTGATCGTGTGGACCACCAGTACTTGTTTAAAACAATGAAAGCCTTTGGGGTTGGGGATGTTTTTTTGTCTTGGATGAAGTTACTGTATGCTGGGGCCTCGTGTATGGTGAAGGTGGGGGGTGGTTTGAGTTGTCCCATCCCTGTCCAAAGGGGCATCAGGCAGGGATGCCCAATTTCAGGGCAGTTATACAGTCTGGCGATTGAACCAATGCTTTGCTTTTTAAGAGCGAAGCTTACTGGTTTCTCTGTGCCAGGTGTAATGAAGGGTCCCACGATAGCACTGTCTGCGTATGCAGATGACGTGACAGTTTTTATTACAGGGGATGAGGATGTTAAGGTTCTCTCAGACGCCTTAAAGGTGTATGAGGGGGCCTCCTCAGCTAGAGTCAATTGGGGAAAGAGTGAAGCGCTGTGGGCAGGCCAGCTTCAGATGGGGTCCGCTCCACGGTTACCAGGGGGGCTTCAGTGGGGCAGAGATGGGATGAAGACTTTGGGGGTTTTTCTAGGCTCCGATGTCTTTCAGAAAAGAACTGGGAGGGTGTAGTGGAGAAAGTGTGTGCCAGACTGTCAAGATGGAAATGGGTGCTGCCCCAGCTGTCTTATAGGGGAAGGGTACTGGTAGCTAATAACCTAGCTGCCTCTACCCTGTGGCACAGACTAATGATTTTACAGCCACCAAAGGGTCTGATACAAGAGCTTCAGAGGACCCTTGTCAACTTCTTCTGGTCTGGACAACATTGGATTAAAGCTTCAGCCCTGTACCTGCCACTGCACGAGGGTGGGCAAGGCCTGGTGGACATTTCTTCCAGGATCATGGCTTTCCGGCTTCAAGCAGCCCAGAGACTGTTGTACAGTGACGGTTCTAGCTGGGTTGACACAGCCTACGCATTGATGAGGAGAGCGGGCTGTTTGGGCTTAGACAAGCATCTTTTCCTCTTAAAGCTGGAGGGGGTGAGTTGCCTGGCCTGACTCCATTTTATGAGTCTGTTATGCAGGCTTGGAGAGTTCTGGTCAAGTCCCGTAAGGCCTGCACGCCACCAGGGATGTGGCTTTTTGAAGAGCCTCTTTTTCACAACACTGCCATCCAGTCCCGTGTTCTGGGTTCAGCTAGCCTACGTTCATGCCTGTTAGGCGTGGGGTGTACTAAGCTGGGTCATCTGATGTGGAACAGGAATAGGTCGTTGGAGGAGCTGGGAGAAAGAGCGGGGATCCGATCGTCTCGCCTACTGAGGAAGGTCGTCGCTGAGGTCTGTGATTCCTTGCCAGTACTTCATCTGCAGTATGTGACTGACACTTCCAACTCTGATCGGTGGAAGGAGGGTCTGGATTATGTGTTCCCTGCACTGATTGTTAGTGCTGCGGCGGGGGCATTCGAGGAGGACGTGGGGATGCTGCTTTCCTTCGATACCCCGGAGCTGGGGGAGTTCAAGGAGGTGGGAAAGAAGGCCATGTACAGAACATGTGTAAAGGTGTCCCATGCCTCTTCCCTGGAAGGGGTAAAATCGACGAGGTGGGCGGGTGTGCTTGGTCCAGGTGCCTCCCCAAAAGGCCGCTGGCGAACACTATACAAACTGCCTATTGATAAGAGGACAGCTGACCTCCAATGGAGGATAATACATGGAGCCATAGCCACCAACATGTATCTGGTACACCTGGATCCTACTGTTGGGGAGGAGTGTCCATTCTGTGCTGAACCTGAAACTCTGGCACATCTGTTTTTACAGTGTCCCAGGTTGGTCGGGATGATTGACCTGATCACTAACTGGTTCTCAGCGCTGGGAGAGGTTTTCTCTTCCCAACTGTACATATTGGGGCCAAAGTACAGGTTTAGTCAGAAAGCTGTAGTTTTGTTGCTTAATTTTGTGTTAGGGGCAGCAAAATTAGCCATATGGAAGACCCGAAAGAACAGTATTCGGGGACAGGGGTCTGTGGATGTGGTGGGAATGCTGGAGGGAATGTTGGCAGCAAGACTAAGAATTGAGTTTGCCTATTACAAACTGGTCAACAATATTGATCTGTTCATGAGTATATGGGGCATTCAGACGCTGTTGTGTTCAGTCACTGTGGAGGAGGAATTGGAGTTGTGTTTTTAATTGATGTGTAAATACGGTTTTGTATGAGTATTTGTGTGGTGGGCTCCCAGACCCAATAAAGATTATTTAAAACTCAAAACTCTCTCTCTCTCTCTCTCTCTCTCTCTCTCTCTCTCTCTCTCTCTCTCTCTCTCTCTCTCTCTCTCTCTCTCTCTCTCTCTCTCTCTCTCTCTCTCTCTCTCTCTCTCTTTTCCTCTCTCTCTCTCCAGCCACAATGAGCGGAAGGTGACCTGCAAGCATCCTGTCTCGGGCTGTCCCTCACAAGACAACTGCATCTTTGTCGTCAACGAACAGTAAGTCTCTTGATTTTGCTCTTCAGAATGCCACCAGACAGCATTTCTGAGCAGTCAGGTCGTCGTGCAAACTCTAGGAACTCTAGGCCTTTCTGTTTCCGTGCACTCAATGTGGGTCTCAGTATTAGTCATGGCGACCAACATTTCTCTATTTACAAGTTTCCCTTTCATGAGTTGAATGCTTCTTCTGTTTCTCTCCCCATTGTCCCATAATTGGCACTTTAACAGAAATTGGTTTCATATCAACAGTCTTCCTCTTTCCTCTGATGAGATTACAAGGGTCATCAATGTCAGTCGTTTGTAATGGTTGGAGTATGTATAAAATATGCCTGACATTTTCTTACATTCTTCCCAGTATTCGTGCACAGGTTAGTTATAAACGTTTACAAAGCTTCATGAAATGGGTTTCAATGGCCGAGCAGCCGCACACAAGCCTGAGATCACCATGCGCAATGCCAAGCGTCGGCTGGAGTGGTGTAAAGCTCGCCCGCCATTGGACTCTGGAACAGTGGAAACGCGTTCTCTGGAGTGATGAATCACGTTTCACCATCTGGCAGTCCGATGGACAAATCTGGGTTTGGTGGATGCCAGAAGAACACTACCTGCCCGAATGCATAGTGCCAACTGTAAAGTTTGGTGGAGGAGGAATAATGGTCTGGGGCTGTTTTTCATTGTTCAGGCTAGGCCCCTTAGTTCCAGTGAAGGGAAATCTAAACGCTACAGCATACAATGACATTCTAGACGATACTGTGCATCCAACTTTGTGGCAACAGTTTGGGGAAGGCCATTTTCTGTTTCAGCATGACAATGCCCCCTTGCACAAAGCGAGGTCCATACGGAAATGGTTTGTCGAGATCAGTGTGGAAGAACTTGACTGGCCTGTACAGAGCCCTGACCTCAACCCCTTCGAACACCTTTGGGATGAATTGGAACACCGACTGCGAGCCAGGCCTAATCGCCCAACATCAGTGCCCGACCTCACTAATGCTCTTGTGGCTGAATGGAAGCAAGTCCCCGCAGCAATGTTCCAGCATCTAGTGGAAAGCCTTCCCAGAAGAGTGGAGACTGTTATAGCTGCAAAGGGGGGACCAACTCCATATTAATGCCCATGAGTTTTCAATGAGATGTTCGACAAGCAGGTGTCCACAAACCTTTGGTCATGTAGTGTATTTAGGCACATATGCGAGTAAATTGGTCGCACTGTAGAGCCCTGTACACATCAGGAAACGTGATTATTAGCTTCATGAATGATCACCCTGACCCTTCAGTTTCTCCACTCTCAGCCTTCACTGCCCTGGGCCAGTACAACGTTCAGTCCCCACTCTCAGCCTTCCCTGCTGGGCCAGCACAACGTTCAGTCCCCACTCTCAGCCCAACCTAGGGCCATGCAGAATTAATTTTAGTTGAGACAGGTATTCTCTAATCGACCCCTAAACCCTGCCCCCTAGGTACTCTTGTAGATCTGAAATGATTGGATAGGTGTAAATCAGTATGACTATAACTCCACCCGGCCTATCAGAAGGAGAGGTGAAGTAATGTACTATATTGCTTGAACCTATCGAATCCTTTCAGAACACTGGCCCCTCCTCATACCTCATAGCTCACCTTACCTGCCAGCTAAGCTCAGCCTGGCCCCCTGATAGATGGCCCTCCTAGAACATGTTCACAGGCCAGTCCTCAGGGAACACCAGTCATTCCATATATCTGGTCTATTCCAACACTAGCCCTTCCAATTCAACAACCCTTTCAATCCCCTGATGACTGGGTTGAGAAAGACTGTCCTAAAGCGTGTTCACTTTCACAACCTCCACAAGCAGCTGTCCAAAGTAGAGGAAGTTTCATACTACCTTGACTTAGACTCCTGTGCCATCTCAACCTCATCTGGCAGAAGGTGTCTTACTCAAGTTTCAGTCTCGCTTGCTTCCGAATTCTGGGCATTCTTGTCGCAACTGTTCAAACTAGTTGTAGTTCTTTAAGTTCAAGTTCAAAACAATGTCATTACAAATGTGGAAGAATCCTTCCTTTTCCCGAAAACAATAAAATTCACTCTTAACTATCAAACTGCCAGGGCCACAGTCCAATATTCATTGTGATATTACTATAATTTCTCAGTCTTCCACCATTAATGGAGAAAACAACCACTTCCATTATGTGGTCTGCTTGTGATTTCTACCAGGGGTTGGAACCGGTTCAGGGAACATAACCGAAAACCTGAAAATAACAAACATTTTTCAAGGAACAAAATCAGAACCAGGAACGAAAGTGATCTATACTGTTCCCGGAACACAACTGTTATTTTAAAAGCATGCGAACCGGTTAATAACGTTGTTTTACGTTCAGGGCATTTTCTTCCAGTCCCACAAAAAAACACAACAAAGCGCCTATGCAAAGCACTCCCTCTGTCAATCAGAAACTTCTCCCAGCGCCTGCCTGCCAGCTGAAAATCTTTGCCAGTGTGTGTTCGTGTAGGCTACCTGCCCCTCTGCAGCATAGCTGTAGCCTACTGACATTACGAGTGTGATTCAGAAGATGGGGAGATAGATTTTTAATGAGAAAAGAAGGAATTAACCTTTTCAATGCTACTTAGGGATAGTATAGTTATCACATTTCACATTGGATTTATTAACTACAAAAAGATGAGACGTCTTTTTAATTCTGGTGCCGCTCTGCACACACAAGCTTGTTAGCTAGCTAGCTTCTCTGGTCCAACGTTAAGCCAATTCTGAAGTTCAAAGACATTCAACGTTCCTCCATAGAAGCCGCTCCTCCGTTGGTATAAATCTGTGGGCCCAATTCAGATAATGCACGTCATCACAAGATGCCCAGCACTTCAAGCCAAGCTTCCTCCTCCATCCTCCCTCAATCTCCCCACCCTCGAAATTTCAATTGCATCTCGCGACCGAGACTTGTCTTTCCATCACGCATGTAAACAACTCACTGAGCTATAGCTTGCTCCCTCCATAGCGAGCTGCTCTATCAGCACTGCATGATTGGTGAAGTAATTTCATGTCGAGCTAAATGTAGAAAATATATGATTTCAGAGGTTTAAAAAGGAACAGAAAGGAACATTATAAACCAGTACTTTTTTGGGGGGTTCGAACCGGTTCAGAACTTTATTTTGATGGTTGGAACAGTGGAACGGAACAACAAAAAAGAATGGTTCTGTTCAGAACTAAATGATTGGAAAACAATTTTAGCTCCAACCCCTGGTTTCTATGCATATTAAGTTATGAAATTGCAAGCCCAACTGTCACACGCCCCAACTGTCGCCGGCGACTGGAGTTGCCCATCCCTGCTCTCTTGTAGGCTTAATGGTATCATCGTTGCTTAAACATTTTTCCCCTTGTGTTTTGTAGCTTGAATTGTGGAAAAGTGGTTCACCCAATGTTTAGCAGGTAATGTAATGCTAGGTTCAAATGGATGCTTATGTGTTACTGTAAAGTAACTTTTATGTAAAACACTGTTACCCCTCTCTGTTTATGTCGTTCTGTGTTGTTTTACTAACTGTGAACCGTTTTGCCTGACGTCCTGCTAGTACTGTACAGTGTATGTTGTTGTTTGGAGTCTGGACCATATGATGTGTTCAAACAAAAACTACTAACAGACAGAAGATCCTGTCTAGGCCTGGGAAGTGCCAGGGACCTCTCAATTCTATATTATCACGATACGGAGGTGCCGATATGATATGCATTGCAAATGTATTGCGATTCGATTCTGTGATTATTTTTTTTGCAAATCAATTTTCCAAACATATTGCTGACAATAACAAGAGACAGCCATAATGAAAATTAGCAAAATAAATTGTGGAGATTTTGCTGATATCGTTCATTACAATAAATAACCTATAGGGCTCCACGAGAGAAATGTGAAGTTTAAAATGAAATACGTTTGCTAATATCAATGATTGTTGACGGGACAACATCTAAATAAATAGTAGTAGTAGGTTTAAGGGTCATAAAAAAATAAAAAAAAGCAAATTAATGTTATAAACGTATTGTTCAATTGATCATTAACGTGATAATTCAGTCAATTTATCGTGATATGGATTTTTGCCCCCATCGCCCCTCTCTAATGCCTATGGGAAATGGTCTAACATAGGGATGGGCACGTTATTTCCGGACGTTAATACGTCCGTGTAGCTCTGTTGGTAGAGCATGGCGTTTGCAACGCCAGGGTGGTGGGTTCGTTTCCCACGGGGGACCAGTATGAAAAAACAGGCACTACCAGATGGTGTGATAGATAACCTATGGCAGCAACAAGTTTGTCTAACTAGAGCGAGTCGGTTTGGCTACTTTCTCACTCTCTCCCTCCGTCCGTGCCACACACAGACTGTCACATGAGCGAAACTCCATTGAAGTAAAAACATTTTTTTTATCTTTAACATGTATTTCGACTATACGGATATCCCAAAAAATATTTGTTGATATTATTTGAATAGTGAAATTATTTCAACTCATGCATAACCTAAATGGACGACAAAGTAAAAAAAAAAATATTATGCACGCATGACTGTAAGTCGCTTTGGATAAAAGCGTCTGCTAAATGGCATATTATTATTATTATTATTAAAGCCTTGCAATGCCTTTCCAGTTGCTACTCTGTTTACTGTAGCTTAGTTAACTAGGCTAATCTTAGCAAACATCTCCTTCTCCAGACCTAATGCTAAATTTCACTAAAGAACAAGACGCTCTTCTAGGTGGTTGGACAGCCTTAATTGGTCCACATCATCTTGAAGTCTCAAAGTGTGACACATAATATTACACATCGTAATATTAGAGAAGCTAACTCAGGCATTTGTCGTACATCTGTGCTAACAATGTCTCGAAAATTGTTACACTCTGTAACTGTTGAAAGTACTGCAGTAATCTATTTGTGTGTGTGAAAGCAGATGTGTCTTGCTTGCCTGCCGTGGGAGGGGCCTGTACCTAGGATCAGGTCCCCTTGTCCGAATATTCTTATTCATTGTGATGAAGCAAAACTGATCCTATATCCCATCAGCACTCTGAGACTGTTGGTGAATACCGGCCCTGGTCTCTCGTTGCCATGTTGTTTTGAGATAATGAGCTTGAAGCAAAGGTCAGAACAAAAGTTTCCTGACCTAAAGCAGCTCTCATGCCCCTTTTCACAGTCTCCCCCTTTTTTTAAAATGAGAAATGCTGTCGTGGTCGTTTTAAATTGCATCCTCAGCCAGTCAGTTCAGTTGCCCCCCAATAATGCTTCACTGGCGGGGTGATCCCTCAACACACACACAGGCACACACACACGCACGCACGCACGCACGCACGCACACGCACGCACGCACACGCACACACACACACACACACACACACACACACACACACACACACACACACACCTGTGCATTCACAAAGGCACACACACACGACTTTGTTGGTGCTGCCTGGAGTCTGTTTTTTGTGAGCACACACACACTCCTCCCTCTACACGGGGGGGGGGCAGCGCAGAGTAACACTTGGTCCAGCAGCACTTGAGTACAGCCCTGGCATTAAAACGTAAACCCCAACTGGCTGTAGCAGAGCTGTAACAGTGCTGGAGTAACACTGTTCATGATAAGGAGTGAATATGTCACGTGTCCCATTGCTATGCTCCTTTATGCTCCTCTAGTAAAAAAAAAGTATCCGAGATACACAATAGGGTGTGAGGAAGTAAAGCAGTGTGCCTTACAGGAGAGTAGGAAATGCTGCTGGTTGTATTTCTATTGTAGCATGTTGCCAGAACTGGAGGAGTATGGTGTCTTTATTAACAACTACATGTATTTTAGGAGTAATGTTGTGATGAGATGTCACCAACCCACACAAAAAAAATAAGTATTGGAAAAGGACAGAAAGAGACCAAGACTCAGAAGAATATAGAAGAAATGTGATTTTAACCATGTGGTGTTTTACCCTCTGACATCCCGAGGAAAGCCAGTCAGAGAAGAATGTTGTGATAGGGGAGATATGCACCAACCCACACAAGAAAGCAGTACCGGAGAAGACTTGTGAAGTTGACCATGTGGGGTGTACTTGCTGACATCCTGAATAAAAATCTGAGTACGCCAGACAGATTAGAGTGTTTTGACAGAGGAGATATACACCAACCCACACAAGAAAGCAGATGACAGAAAGAGACCAAAACAAGACTTGGAAGAATTTTGAAGTTAACCATGTGCGGTTTCTTACTGACATCCTGAGTAAGCCAATCAGAACAGAGCAGAGTGTCGTGACAGATGAGAGATGGAAGGAATTAGCGTTCTCCCAGGGTGGTGGGCGTGGTCTCCCAGGGTGGTGGGCGTGGTCTCCCAGGGTGGTGGGCGTGGTCTCCCAGGGTGGTGAGCGTGGTCTCCCAGGGTGGTGGACGTGGTCTCCCAGGGTGGTCTCCCAGGGTGGTGGGCGTGGTCTCCCAGGGTGTGTGGGCGTGGTCTCCCATGGTGTGTGGGCGTGGTCTCCCAGGGTGGTGGGCGTGGTCTCCCAGGGTGGTGGGCGTGGTCTTCCAGGGTGGTGGGCGTGGTCTCCCAGGGTGTGTGGGCATGGTCTTCCAGGGTGGTGGGCGTGGTCTCCCAGGGTGGTGGGCGTGGTCTCCCAGGGTGGTGGGGGTGGTCTCCCAGGGTGGTGGGGGTGGTCTCCCAGGGTGTGTGGGCGTGGTCTCCCAGGGAGGTGGGCATGGTCTCCCAGGGTGTGTAGGCGTGGTCTCCCAGGGTGTGTAGGCGTGGTCTCCCAGGGTGGTGGGCGTGGTCTCCCAGTGTGGTGGGCGTGATCTCCCAGGGTGTGTGGGTGTGGTCTCCCAGGGTGTGTGGGCATGTAGCACTGGGGCAGAAAGCGTTAACTCGGCAGCCTGGTGAAGGCATGTACCGAAATACGTTGGTTTTATCAATAGTTATTTATTTAAGCAAACTTACATTGTCCTCCCAAGAGTAAAAAAACAACACAGGATCACTTTCCTGTACTCACAGAGCCCAGAGTTAGCCACGGCTAGGCTAATCCTCTTCACCCTGCCTTGTGGTCCTCTGTAGCTCAGCTGGTAGAGCACGGCGCTTGTAACGCCAAGGTAGTGGGTTCGATCCCCGGGACCACCCATACATAAAAATGTATGCACGCACGACTGAAAGTCGCTTTCGATAAAAGCGTCTGCTAAATTGGCATATTATTATTATGATTACACACTGCTTAACCCCTGCCTGACACGGTCCCACCACGTCATCAACAACCCAGCCCTGTTCCCCACCAGCCTGACACGGTCCCACCACGTCATCAACAACCCAGCCTGGCTAACAGCCATCTCTATAGAATTCATCAAGGCCCCCCTTTGTGAGCACTAATAAAAATTGTAAAGACTCCAGTTTGGTTTCTCCATTTCCTTGGAAGTATTTTAACTTGTGCTAACTGTTTTACACTCTGCAATGTGAGCTGAAATATGCCATCACCACATATTTTCTGTGTGTGGGTGTGTTTGTGTGTGTGGCTCCGCTGGTGTTTTTCTGCCTGCAGCCAGCCATAGCTTCAGCCCTCATGCGACGGCACCTGCAGGCAATTTGACGCATTCGTTCACAGCTTTTTAATTTCAGATCCAGTAGAGTGATTATCAGCCCGGGTTAATTAGACCCCTCCCCCGCCACACCCCTCCCCCACCACACCCCTCCCCCGCCACACACACAGTACACACCACACACACACTACACAGCGGCAGCTCATGTCCGGAAATGGGCTACAGGCTAAATAGAGAATCAAATAGAGCCATGTTGATTCATCACTTTTAATGGACAGGGCCATTTCTCCACCACCACCCCCCCCCACCCCCCCCAGCACACTCCGTCACACACACACACACGCTGACACAACATTGATTACTGTTCAGCCAGGATTTAGCCTAGGCTGAGTCCCAAATGGCACCCTGTTCCCAATATGCTCAAGAGGACATTTCCTATGGGTCCTGGTCAAAAGTAGTGCACTGTATAGGGAATAGGGTGCCATTTGGGACGAAGCCTTAGCTTGTCACTGGGAGTGGCTGAGTGGTGAAAGAAAGTGGAGTGGATGAGAGAGAGGAAGGGAGCGAGTGAAAAAGAGGAGAGAAAGATGGAAGAAGTGAAGTGTGTCAGCTTGAGAGAGCGTCCGTTTCTGCTCTGCTGCTCAGTGTCTCCAGGAATGTGTCACCTTCTCCTTCACACAGGAGACTTGAAGTATCTCACCATTTTAAAAGGCAACAATTAAATATATTTTGAGTTCTAATGGGATCCATGCTCCTCCCTTTCCTCCTACAACAGCTATCTAGGACTGTAGCAGCGAATGCATTTGACAACTCTTACATTTCTACCTAACCTCTCAGGTTTCCTTCTAAAGAAAGGTAATGGCAGACCGTCTTAAAAAGTGGTCTTGTCTTTTATTCTGTCTTGGTTTCGTTCCCTCTTTCCTGTGGTTCCATGTGTGGGACAGTATGCTGCATCAGACCTGTATTCCCTGTCAGTGTCCTCTGTTCTGCACCAGAATGACCAGTAATCATGTCTCTGTTCCCTGTCAGTGTCCTCTGTTCTGCACCAGAATGACCAGTAATCATGTCTCTGTTCCCTGTCAGTGTCCTCTGTTCTGCACTAGAATGACCAGTAATCATGTCTCTGTTTCCTGTCAGTGTCCTCTGTTATGCACTAGAATGACCAGTAATCATGTCTCTGTTTCCTGTCAGTGTCCTCTGTTCTGCACCAGAATGACCAGTAATCATGTCTCTGTTCCCTGTCAGTGTCCTCTGTTCTGCACTAGAATGACCAGTAATCAGGTCTTTGTCGCCTGCTGAGACCCCACTAGATCTATTTGTGCTGTCTTGCTAAGTCATACGGTCATGTTTGGCATGACAACGACCATAGGAGCACAAATAGATCTGGAGCCCCTACCTACCTGTTGTCCTACCTACCTACCTACAGTGGGGAAAAAAAGTATTTAGTCAGCCACCAATTGTGCAAGTTCTCCCACTTAAAAAGATGAGAGAGGCCTGTAATTTTCATCATAGGTACACGTCAACTATGACAGACAAATTGAGGGAAAAAAATCCAGAAAATCACATTGTAGGATTTTTTATGAATTTATTTGCAAATTATGGTGGAAAATAAGTATTTGGTCACCTACAAACAAGCAAGATTTCTGGCTCTCACAGACCTGTAACTTCTTCTTTAAGAGGCTCCTCTGTTCTCCACTCGTTACCTGTATTAATGGCACCTGTTTGAACTTGTTATCAGTATAAAAGACACCTGTCCACAACCTCAAACAGTCACACTCCAAACTCCACTATGGCCAAGACCAAAGAGCTGTCAAAGGACACCAGAAACTAAATTGTAGACCTGCACCAGGCTGGGAAGACTGAATCTGCAATAGGTAAGCAGCTTGGTTTGAAGAAATCAACTGTGGGAGCAATTATTAGGAAATGGAAGACATACAAGACCACTGATAATCTCCCTCGATCTGGTGCTCCACGCAAGATCTTACCCCGTGGGGTCAAAATGATCACAAGAACGGTGAGCAAAAATCCCAGAACCACACGTGGGGACCTAGTGAATGACCTGCAGAGAGCTGGGACCAAAGTAACAAAGCCTACCATCAGTAACACACTACGCCGCCAGGGACTCAAATCCTGCAGTGCAAGACGTGTCCCCCTGCTTAAGCCAGTACATGTCCAGGCCCGTCTGAAGTTTGCTAGAGTGCATTTGGATGATCCAGAAGAGGATTGGGAGAATGTCATATGGTCAGATGAAACCAAAACATAACTTTTTGGTAAAAACTCAACTCGTCGTGTTTGGAGGACAAAGAATGCTGAGTTGCATCCAAAGAACACCATACCTACTGTGAAGCATGGGGGTGGAAACATCATGCTTTGGGGCTGTTTTTCTGCAAAGGGACCAAGACGACTGATCCGTGTAAAGGAAAGAATGAATGGGGCCATGTATCGTGAGATTTTGAGTGAAAACCTCCTTCCATCAGCAAGGGCATTGAAGATGAAACGTGGCTGGGTCTTTCAGCATGACAATGATCCCAAACACCCCGCCCGGGCAATGAAGGAGTGGCTTCATAAAAAAGCATTTCAAGGTCCTGGAGTGGCCTAGCCAGTCTCCAGATCTCAACCCCATAGAAAATCTTTGGAGGGAGTTGAAAGTCCGTGTTGCCCAGCGACAGCCCCAAAACATCACTGCTCTAGAAGAGATCTGCATGGAGGAATGGGCCAAAATACCAGCAACAGTGTGTGAAAACCTTGTGAAGACTTACAGAAAACGTTTGACCTGTGTCATTGCCAACAAAGGGTATATAACAAAGTATTGAGAAACTTTTGTTATTGACCAAATACTTATTTTCCACCATAATTTGCAAATAAATTCATAAAAAATCCTACAATGTGATTTTCTGGAATTTTTTTCCTCATTTTGTCTGTCATAGTTGACGTGTACCTATGATGAAAATTACAGGCCTCTCTCATCTTTTTAAGTGGGAGAACTTGCACAATTGGTGGCTGAATAAATATTTTTTCCCCCACTGTATCTACCTACCTACCTACCTACCTACCTACCTACCTACCTACCTACCTACCTACCTACCTACCTGTTGTCCTACCTACCTACATACCTACCTGTTGTCCTACCTACCTACCTACCTACCTACCTACCTACCTACCTACCTACCTACCTACATACCTACCTGTTGTCCTACCTACCTACATACCTACCTGTTGTCCTACCTCCACCCACCCTACCCACCTACCCTACCTACCCACCTACCCACCTACCCACCTACCTACCTACCCCTCCCCTGCCTCCTCCTACCTCCTCCTACCTACCTCCTACCTGTTTGTCCCACCCACCTACATACCTACCTGTTGTCCCACCCTACCCACCCTACCCTACCTACCCACCTACCTACCTACCCACCCCACCACCACACCCACCCACCTACCTGTTGTCCCACCTACCCACCCTACCCACCTACCCTACCTACCCCACCCTACCACCTACCTACCCTACCTACCTACCCTACCTACCTACCCACATACCTACCTGTTGTCCTACCTACCTACATACCTACCTGTTGTCCTACCTACCACCTACCTACCTACCTACCTACCTACCTACCTACCTGTTGTCCTACCTACATAACTACCTGTTGTCCTACCTACCTACATACCTACCTACCTACCTACTGTCCTACCTACCTGTTGTCCTACCTACATAACTACCTGTTGTCCTAACTACGTTTTCAATTGTTTACATTTTAGTCATTTAGCAGACGCTCTTATCCAGAGTGAGTGCATACGTATATATATATATATATATATATATATTTTTTTTTTCCATTTTTTTTTTATCGTACTGGCCCCCCGTGGGAAACGAACCCACAACCCTGGCTTTGCAAGCGCCATGCTCTACCAACTGAGCTACACGGGGCCTACCTACCTACCTTTTGTCCTACCTACCTACCTACCTACCTACCTACCTACCTACCTACCTACCTACACCACCTACCTACCTACCTACCTACCCCTACCCACATACCTACCTGTTGTCCCACCTACCCACATACCTACCTGTTGCCTACCCACCTACCTACCTACCCTACCCTACCTACCTACCCTACCTACCTACCCTACCTACCTACCTGACCTCCTACCTACATACCTACCTGTTGTCCTACCTACCCTACCTACCTACCTACCTACCTACCTACCTCCTCCTCCTACCTAACACCCTACATACCTACCTGTTGTCCCACCACCTACCACCTACCTACCTACCTACCTACCACCTACCTACCTCACCTACCTACCTACCTACCCTACCCACCTACCTACCTACATACCTACCTGTTGTCCCACCACCTACCTACCTACCTACCCCTACCTACCTACCTACCTACCTACCTACCTACCTACCTACCTACCTACATACCTACCTGTTGTCCTACCTACCTACATACCTACCTGTTGTCCTACCTACCTACCTACCTACCTACCTGTTGTCCTACCTACATAACTACCTGTTGTCCTACCTACCTACATACCTACCTACCTACCTACCTACTGTCCTACCTACCTGTTGTCCTACCTACATAACTACCTGTTGTCCTAACTACATTTTCAATTGTTTACATTTTAGTCATTTAGCAGACGCTCTTATCCAGAGTGAGTGCATACGTATATATATATATATTTTTTTTTTTCCATTTATTTTTTCTCGTACTGGCCCCCCGTGGGAAACGAACCCACAACCCTGGCTTTGCAAGCGCCATGCTCTACCAACTGAGCTACACGGGGCCTACCTACCTACCTTTTGTCCTACCTACCTACCTACCTACCTACCTACCTACCACCCACCATTCCTTCCTTCCTTCCTTCCTTCCTTTACCTACCTACCTACCTACCTACCTACCTACCTACCTACCTACCTACCTACCTACCTACCTACCTACCTACCTACCTACCTACCTACTTACCTACCTGTTGTCCTACCTACCTAGCTGTTGTCCTACCAACCTACCTACCTGTTGTCCTACCTACCTACCTACCTACCTACCTACCTACCTACCTACCTACCTACCTACCTACCTACCTACCTACCTACCTACCTACCTGTTGTCCTACCTACCTAGCTGTTGTCCCACCAACCTACCTAACTGTTGTCACCTACCTACCTATCCTACCTACCTACCTACCCACCTACCCTACCCACCTACCTACCCACCTACCCACCTACCTACCCACCTACCCACCTACCCTACCTACCCACCCACCGCCTACCTACACCACATGTTGGTCCCACCTACCACCACTTCACCTACCCACCTACCCACCTACCTACCTGTTTGCCTACCCATCTACCCTACCTACCCACCCACCTGCCTACCCACCTACCCACCCTACCCACTCACCACCCACCTACCACCTACCCACCTACCTACCTACCTGTTTGTCCCACCCACCCTACCTACCCACCCACCTACCCTACCACCACCTACCCACCTACCTACCCACCTACCCTACCTACATGCTTGCTCCCACCCACCCACCCACCTTCCTACCCACCTACCCTACCCACCCTACCTACCTACCTACCACCTACCTACCTACCTACATGTTGTCCCACCTACCTACCACCCACCTACTAGGGTGTAACGATTCGTTTTAACAACGATTCGATTTGTATCACGATTCGTGGTTGTCGATACGATTCAAGGACGATATTGGTTCATTTAGAACGATACGATCCGAAACGATTCAGTGACTTGAAATTCGATTCAGTAACCTTTTAGCCAAAAATTCAACCAGTGTGACTGAAATAAATACCTGGATACTGGACAGTGCAGGTGAAGTTTCCTAGATTCCTGTTTCTTGTAAGGACCGCAATGGTGGCTTGATAATTTCTCGCTCGTCAGGCTTCTCCTCTGTCGTCCGCCATGCTATGTTTTGTTGTCTTTGCGCCTTTGCGCTTGTGCTGCTGGCGCGGGCGATGACGTCACGGATAGGCAGACTGAATTGAGTAATGTTTAAAGCCTTTATCAGTGCTAAGAAAAACATCCATATAAAGTCTGGACGTGCTTAAATCCAATGGGTTATTTCCTAGTATCGATACAATCGATTTATTACATTTTAAAACGATGTTAGATTGATATATGTTGTCCAAAAGGCCAACTCGCCGAGCACAGATCGATGTAGTTGGATCATAGGAATATAAATCGATACATCGATGTAGTAGATGGATCGTACACCCCTACTACCTACCTACCTACCTACCTACCTGTTGTCCACCTATCTATATATCTACCTACCTACTTACCTACTTACCTACCTACCTACATGTTTCCACCCACCACCACCCACCACCCACCACCCACCTACCCACCCACCACCCACCCACCCACCCACCTACCTACCCACCTGTTGTCCCACCCACCTGTTGGCCTCACCCACCCACCCACCCACCCACCCACCCACCCACCCACCCTACCCACCCACCCACCCACCCACCCACCCACCCACCCACCCACCTACCTACCTACCTGTTGTCCTACCCACCCACCTGTTGTCCCACTCCACCTACCCACCTACCTACCCACCCACCCACCTACCTACCACCCACCCACCTACCCACCACCCACCCTACCCATCTACCTACCTACCTGTTGTCCCACCACCACCCACCTACCTACCCACCTACCTACCTACCCACCCACCTACCTACCCACCACCCACCTACCTACCCATCTCACCTACCTACCTGTTGTCCTACCTACCTACCTACCCACCCACCCACCCACCTACCTACCCACCTACCCACCCACCCACCACCTACCCACCCACCTGTTGTCCCACCACCACCACCTACCTACCTACCCACCCACCCACCACCTACCTACCCACCCACCTACCCACCCACCCACCACCCACCACCTACCCACCCATGTCCCACCCACCTGTTGTCCCACCTACCTACCTACCTACCTACCTGTTGTCCCACCTACCCACCTACCCACCACCCACCTACCTACCCACCTACCTACCCACCACCTACCTACCTGTTGTCCCACTCCACCTACCTACCCACCTACCCACCTACCCACCTACCCACTCCACCTACCCACCTATCTCACCTACCTGTTGTCCCACTCCACCTACCTACCCACCCACCCACCCACCCACCCACCTACCTACCTACCTACCTACCTACCCACCACACCCACCTACCATACCTACCTACCTACCTACCTATCTACCTACCTACCTGTTGTCCTACCTACCCTTGTTCTATTGAGCTAAAGCATGCAGACTACTACTCAGAATCTGAGGTTGGCGTTGAAGGGTCATTAAAGGGTCATTGATGGATAAATTGAGGGATGTGTTGGAGGATTTAGGGAGGGAACAAAAGGAGGATGTATTGAGAGAAGGAGGTGTGTATGTATTTTGTGGTAGTATATGTGTGGATATGGATTAGACTGGTGGGGTGTTGTCCTGTAGACGGCCCTACAGTGCAGTTGGAATCAGGGTTTCTGACTGTCCTTGTTCACTGACCTGAAACTGAAACCCAATATATCCCAAGAGATTACAGTTTTGTTTTTTTTCACTGCTGTATTTTAGCTCTAGTCTCTTTTCATAGTTTCATTCCCTGTAGACCTCAACATTGTACCATAGCTACAGAATGTAGGCTAGGACAGAACATCTCTATATTCATTATCTATACTGTATATCCTATTTTTCATTATCTATACTGGATATCCTATTGGTCAGCGGCGGCAGGTAGCTTAGTGGTTAAGAGTGTTGTGCCAGTAACCGAAAGGTCGCTGGTTCTAATCCCAGAGCCGACTCGGTGAAAAAATCTGTCGATGTGACCTTGAGAAAGGCATTGAACCCTAATTGCTCCTGTAAGTCGCTCTGGATAAGAGCGTCTGCTAAATGACTAAAACGTAATTATCTATACTGTATATCCTATTGGTCATTATCTATACTGTATATCCTATTGGTCATTATCTATACTGTATATCCTATTGGTCATTATCTATACTGTATATCCTATTGGTCATTATCTATACTGTATATCCTGTTGGTCATTATCTATACAGTATATCATGTTGGTCATTATCTATACTGTATATCCATTGGTCATTATCTATACTGTATATCCTATTGGTCATTATCTATAATGTATATTCTATTGGTCATTATCTATACTGTATATCCTATTGGTCATTATCTATACTGGATATCCTATTGGTCATTATCTATACTGTATATCCTATTGGTCATTATCTATACTGTATATCCTATTGGTCATTATCTATACTGTATATCCTATTGGTCATTATCTATACTGGATATCCTATTGGTCATTATCTATACTGGATATCCTATTGGTCATTATCTATACTGGATATCCTATTGGTCATTATCTATACTGTATATCCTATTGGTCATTATCTATACTGTATATCCTATTGGTCATTATCTATACTGTATATCCTATTGGTCATTATCTATACTCTATATCCTATTGGTCATTATCTATACTGTATATCCTATTGGTCATTATCTATACTGTATATCCTATTGGTCATTATCTATACTGTATATCCTATTGGTCATTATCTATACTGTATATCCTATTGGTCATTATCTATACTGTATATCCTATTGGTCATTATCTATACTGTATATACTATTGGTCATTACCTATACTGTATATCCTATTGGTCATTATCTATACTGGATATCCTATTGGTCATTATCTATACTGGATATCCTATTGGTCATTATCTATACTGTATATCCTATTGGTCATTATCTATACTGTATATCCTATTGGTCATTATCTATACTGTATATCCTATTGGTCATTATCTATACTGTATATCCTATTGGTCATTATCTATACTGTATATCCTATTGGTCATTATCTATACTGGATATCCTATTGGTCTTTATCTATACTGTATATCCTATTGGTCATTATCTATACTGTATATCCTATTGGTCATTATCTATACTGTATATCCTATTGGTCATTATCTATACTGTATATCCTATTGGTCATTATCTATACTGTATATCCTATTGGTCATTACCTATACTGTATATCCTATTGGTCATTACCTATACTGGATATCCTATTGGTCTTTATCTATACTGGATATCCTATTGGTCATTATCTATACTGGATATCCTATTGGTCATTATCTATACTGTATATCCTATTGGTCATTATCTATACTGTATATCCTATTGGTCATTATCTATACTGTATATCCTATTGGTCATTATCTATACTGTATATCCTATTGGTCATTATCTATACTGTATATCCTATTGGTCATTATCTATACTGTATATCCTATTGGTCATTATCTATACTGTATATCCTATTGGTCATTATCTATACTGTATATCCTGTTGGTCATTATCTATACTGTATATCCTATTGGTCATTTTCTATACTGTATATCCTATTGGTCATTATCTATACTGGATATCCTATTGGTCATTATCTATACTGGATATCCTATTGGTCATTATCTATACTGTATATCCTATTGGTCATTATCTATACTGTATATCCTATTGGTCATTATCTATAATGGATATCCTATTGGTCATTATCTATACTGGATATCCTATTGGTCATTATCTATACTGTATATCCTATTGGTCATTATCTATACTGGATATCCTATTGGTCATTATCTATACTGGATATCCTATTGGTCATTATCTATACTGGATATCCTATTGGTCATTATCTATACTGGATATCCTATTGGTCATTATCTATACTGGATATCCTATTGGTCATTATCTATACTGGATATCCTATTGGTCATTATCTATACTGGACATCCTATTGGTCATTATCTATACTGGATATCCTATTGGTCATTATCTATACTGGATATCCTATTGGTCATTATCTATACTGTATATCCTATTGGTCATTATCTATACTGTATATCATATTGGTCATTATCTATACTGATATCCTATTGGTCATTATCTATACTGGATATCCTATTGGTCATTATCTATACTGGATATCCTATTGGTCATTATCTATACTGGATATCCTATTGGTCATTATCTATACTGGATATCCTATTGGTCATTATCTATACTGTATATCCTATTGGTCATTATCTATACTGTATATGCTATTGGTCATTATCTATACTGTATATCCTATTGGTCATTATCTATACTGTATATCCTATTGGTCATTATCTATACTGTATATCCTATTTGTCATTATCTATACTGGATATCCTATTGGTCATTACCTATACTGGATATCCTATTGGTCATTACCTATACTGGATATCCTATTGGTCATTATCTATACTGGATATCCTATTGGTCATTATATATACTGGATATCCTATTGGTCATTATCTATACTGTATATCTATTGGTCAATATCTATACTGTATATCCTATTGGTCATTATCTATACTGGATATCCTATTGGTCATTATCTATACTGGATATCCTATTGGTCATTATCTATACTGGATATCCTATTGGTCATTATCTATACTGGATATCCTATTGGTCATTATCTATACTGGATATCCTATTGGTCATTATCTATACTGGATATCCTATTGGTCATTATCTATACTGGATATCCTATTGGTCATTATCTATACTGGATATCCTATTGGTCATTATCTATACTGTATATCCTATTGGTCATTATCTATACTGTATATCCTATTGGTCATTATCTATACTGTATATACTATTGGTCATTATCTATACTGTATATCCTATTGGTCATTATCTATACTGTATATCCTATTGGTCATTATCTATACTGTATATCCTATTGGTCATTATCTATACTGTATATCCTATTGGTCATTATCTATACTGTATATCCTATTGGTCATTACCTATACTGTATATCCTATTGGTCATTATCTATACTGTATATCCTATTGGTCATGATCTATACTGTATATCCTATTGGTCATTATCTATACTGTATATCCTATTGGTCATTATCTATACTGTATATCCTATTGGTCATTACCTATACTGTATATCCTATTGGTCATTATCTATACTGTATATCCTATTGGTCATTATCTATACTGGATATCCTATTGGTCATTATCTATACTGGATATCCTATTGGTCATTATCTATACTGTATATCCTATTGGTCATTATCTATACTGTATATCCTATTGGTCATTACCTATACTGTATATCCTATTGGTCATTATCTATACTGTATATCCTATTGGTCATTATCTATACTGTATATCCTATTGGTCATTATCTATACTGTATATCCTATTGGTCATTATCTATACTGTATATCCTATTGGTCATTATCTATACTGTATATCCTATTGGTCATTATCTATACTGTATATCCTATTGGTCATTATCTATACTGTATATACTATTGGTCATTACCTATACTGTATATCCTATTGGTCATTATCTATACTGTATATCCTATTGGTCATTATCTATACTGTATATCCTATTGGTCATTATCTATACTGTATATCCTATTGGTCATTATCTATACTGTATATCCTATTGGTCATTATCTATACTGTATATCCTATTGGTCATTATCTATACTGTATATCCTATTGGTCATTATCTATACTGTATATCCTATTGGTCATTATCTATACTGTATATCCTATTGGTCATTATCTATACTGTATATCCTATTGGTCATTATCTATACTGTATATCCTATTGGTCATTATCTATACTGTATATCCTATTGGTCATTATCTATACTGTATATCCTATTGGTCTTTATCTATACTGTATATCCTATTGGTCATTATCTATACTGTATATCCTATTGGTCATTATCTATACTGTATATCCTATTGGTCATGATCTATACTGTATATCCTATTGGTCATTATCTATACTGTATATCCTATTGGTCATTACCTATACTGTATATCCTATTGGTCATTATCTATACTGTATATCCTATTGGTCATTATCTATACTGGATATCCTATTGGTCATTATCTATACTGGATATCCTATTGGTCATTATCTATACTGTATATCCTATTGGTCATTATATATACTGTATATCCTATTGGTCATTATCTATACTGTATATCCTATTGGTCATTATCTATACTGTATATCCTATTGGTCATTATCTATACTGTATATCCTATTGGTCATTATCTATACTGTATATCCTATTGGTCATTATCTATACTGTATATCCTGTTGGTCATTATCTATACTGTATATCCTGTTGGTCATTATCTATACTGTATATCCTATTGGTCATTTTCTATACTGTATATCCTATTGGTCATTATCTATACTGGATATCCTATTGGTCATTATCTATACTGGATATCCTATTGGTCATTATCTATACTGCATATCCTATTGGTCATTATCTATACTGGATATCCTATTGGTCATTATCTATACTGGATATCCTATTGGTCATTATCTATACTGGATATCCTATTGGTCATTATCTATACTGGATATCCTATTTGTCATTATCTATACTGTATATCCTATTGGTCATTATCTATACTGTATATCCTATTGGTCATTATCTATACTGTATATCCTATTGGTCATTATCTATACTGTATATCATATTGGTCATTATCTATACTGGATATCCTATTGGTCATTATCTATACTGGATATCCTATTGGTCATTATCTATACTGTATATCCTATTGGTCATTATCTATACTGTATATCCTATTGGTCATTATCTATACTGTATATCCTATTGGTCATTATCTATACTGTATATCCTATTGGTCATTATCTATACTGTATATCCTATTGGTCATTATCTATACTGTATATCCTATTGGTCATTATCTATACTGTATATCCTATTGGTCATTATCTATACTGGATATCCTATTGGTCATTACCTATACTGGATATCCTATTGGTCATTACCATACTGGATATCCTATTGGTCATTATCTATACTGGATATCCTATTGGTCATTATCTATACTGTATATCCTATTGGTCATTATCTATACTGTATATCCTATTGGTCATTATCTATACTGTATATCCTATTGGTCATTATCTATACTGTATATCCTATTGGTCATTATCTATACTGTATATCCTATTGGTCATTATCTATACTGGATATCCTATTGGTCATTATCTATACTGGATATCCTATTGGTCATTATCTATACTGTATATCCTATTGGTCATTATCTATACTGTATATCCTATTGGTCATTATCTATACTGTATATCATATTGGTCATTATCTATACTGTATATCCTATTGGTCATTATCTATACTGTATATCCTATTGGTCATTATCTATACTGTATATCCTATTGGTCATTATCTATACTGTATATCCTGTTGGTCATTATCTATACTGTATATCCTGTTGGTCATTATCTATACTGTATATCCTATTGGTCATTATCTATACTGTATATCCTATTGGTCATTATCTATACTGTATATCCTATTGGTCATTATCTATACTGTATATCCTATTGGTCATTATCTATACTGTATATCCTATTGGTCATTATCTATACTGTGTATCCTATTGGTCATTATCTATACTGTATATCCTATTGGTCATTATCTATACTGTATATCCTATTGGTCATTATCTATACTGGATATCCTATTGGTCATTATCTATACTGGATATCCTATTGGTCATTATCTATACTGGATATCCTATTGGTCATTATCTATACTGGATATCCTATTGGTCATTATCTATACTGTATATCCTATTGGTCATTATCTATACTGTATATCCTATTGGTCATTATCTATACTGTATATCCTATTGGTCATTATCTATACTGGATATCCTATTGGTCATTACCTATACTGGATATCCTATTGGTCATTACCTATACTGGATATCCTATTGGTCATTATCTATACTGGATATCCTATTGGTCATTATCTATACTGTATATCCTATTGGTCATTATCTATACTGTATATCCTATTGGTCATTATCTACAGTGGGGAAAAAAGTATTTAGTCAGCCACCAATTGTGCAAGTTCTCCCACTTAAAAAGATGAGAGAGGCCTGTAATTTTCATCATAGGTACATGTCAACTATGACAGACAAAATGAGAAAAAAAATCCAGAAAGTCACATTGTAGGATTTTTTATGAATTTATTTGCAAATGATGGTGGAAAATAAGTATTTGGTCAATAACAAAAGTTTCTCAATACTTTGTTATATACCCCTTGTTGGCAATGACACAGGTCAAACGTTTTCTGTAAGTCTTCACAAGGTTTTCAAGCACACTGTTGCTGGTATTTTGGCCCATTCCTCCATGCAGATCTCCTCTAGAGCAGTGATGTTTTGGGGCTGTCGCTGGGCAACACGGACTTTCAGCTCCCTCCAAAGATTTTCTATGGGGTTGAGATCTGGAGACTGGCTAGGCCACTCCAGGACCTTGAAATGCTTCTTACGAAGCCACTCCTTCGTTGCCCGGGAGGTGTGTTTGGGATCATTGTCATGCTAAAAGACCCAGCCACGTTTCATATTCAATGCCCTTGCTGATGGAAGGAGGTTTTCACTCAAAATCTCACGATACATGGCCCCATTCATTCTTTCCTTTACACGGATCAGTTAGTCCTGGTCCCTTTGCAAAAAAACAGCCCCAAAGCATGAAGTTTCCACCCCCATGCTTCACAGTAGGTATGGTGTTCTTTGGATGCAACTCAGCATTCTTTGTCCTCCAAACACGATGAGTTGAGTTTTTACCAAAAAGTTATATTTTGGTTTCATCTGACAATATGACATTCTCCCAATCCTCTTCTGGATCATCCAAATGCACTCTAGCAAACTTCAGACGGGCCTGACATGTACTGGCTTAAGCAGGGGGACACGTTTGGCAATGCAGGATTTGAGTCCCTGGCGGAGTAGTGTGTTACTGATGGTAGGCTTTGTTACTTTGGTCCCATCTCTCTGCAGGTCATTCACTAGGTCCCCCCGTGTGGTTCTGGGATTTTTGCTCACCGTTCTTGTGATCATTTTGACTCCCACGGGGTGAGATCTTGCGTGGAGCCCCAGATCGAGGGAGATTATCAGTGGTCTTGTATGTCTTCCATTTCCTAATAATTGCTCCCACAGTTGATTTCTTCAAACCAAGCTGCTTACCTATTGCAGATTCAGTCTTCCCAGCCTGGTGCAGGTCTACAATTTTGTTTTAGGTGTCCTTTGACAGCTCTTTGGTCTTGACCATAGTGGAGTTTGGAGTGTGACTGTTTGAGGTTGTGGACAGGTGTCTTTTATACTGATAACAAGTTCAAACAGGTGCCGTTAATACAGGTAACGAGTGGAGGACAGAGGAGCCTCTTAAAGAAGAAGTTACAGGTCTGTGAGAGCCAGAAATCTTGCTTGTTTGTAGGTGACCAAATACTTATTTTCCACCATAATTTGCAAATAAATTCATTAAAAATCCTACAATGTGATTTTCTGGAATTTTTTTTCTCAATTTGTCTGTCATAGTTGATGTGTACCTATGATGAAAATGACAGGCCCTCTCATCTTTTTAAGTGGGAGAACTTGCACAATTGGTGGCTGACTAAATACTTTTTTCCCCACTGTATACTGTATATCCTATTGGTCATTATCTATACTGTATATCCTATTGGTCATTATCTATACTGTATATCCTATTGGTCATTATCTATACTGATATCCTATTGGTCATTATCTATACTGGATATCCTATTGGTCATTATCTATACTGGATATCCTATTGGTCATTATCTATACTGATATCCTATTGGTCATTATCTATACTGTATATCCTATTGGTCATTATCTATACTGTATATCCTATTGGTCATTATCTATACTGTATATCATATTGGTCATTATCTATACTGTATATCCTATTGGTCATTATCTATACTGTATATCCTATTGGTCATTATCTATACTGTATATCTATTGGTCATTATCTATACTGTATATCTTGGTCATTATCTATACTGTATATCCTGTTGGTCATTATCTATACTGTATATCCCATTGGTCATTATCTATACTGTATATCCTATTGGTCATTATCTATACTGTATATCCTATTTCATTATCTATACTGTATATCCTATTGGTCATTATCTATACTGTATATCCTATTGGTCATTATCTATACTGTGTATCCTATTGGTCATTATCTATACTGTATATCCTATTGGTCATTATCTATACTGTATATCCTATTGGTCATTATCTATACTGGATATCCTATTGGTCATTATACTGATATCATTGGTCATTATCTATACTGGATATCCTATTGCATTATCTATACTGGATATCCTATTGGTCATTATCTATACTGGATATCCATTGGTCATTATCTATACTGTATATCCTATTGGTCATTATCTATACTGTATATCCTATTGGTCATTATCTATACTGTATATCCTATTGGTCATTATCTATACTGTATATCCTATTGGTAATTATCTATACTGTATATCCTATTGGTCATTATCTATACTGGATATCCTATTGGTCATTATCTATATGGATATCCTATTGGTCATTATCTATACTGTATATCCTATTGGTCATTATCTATACTGTATATCCTATTGGTCATTATCTATACTGATATCCTATTGGTCATTATCTATACTGTATATCCTATTGTGTACATACCAGGCTATTACTATGCTTACTACCTCTTCTATTACTTGTTATTATTAATTAGACTCTTTGTTATGGATCTTGAATATTGTACTCTTAGTCTTGAGGGAGCTAGCACACAAGCATTTCACTGCACCTTTATAGCTGCTGTAAACTGTGTACGTGACTAATACAATTTGATTTGATTTAGATTTGATACCAATGGGACCAAAACCTTGCAAGGTGTCCCATCTACCCTACAGCTATATATTGAAATGGGCATTGGTCTCTTTTTCTTTAAACTTTACTCTCAGCCTTTCAGCAAGACCCACTGTTTTTATCAGTCAAATTGACCTCACTTAACAGAGTTTAGGACGACTACAGTATATTTATTTATTTATTTATTTATTTCACCTTTATTTAACCAGGTAAACCAGTTGAGAACAAGTTCTCATTTACAACTGGCCAAGATAAAGCATCTAGACCGGCCAGGCAGTCAGTCTGTCTACAGCAGACTCTCAGCTATAATGAGATCTCAACATGGCCTCTATGAATCACAAGATAATCACCCTGTCCAGTCAGTGAACACTACATCTCCCTGTCTGTCTGCCTGTCTGCCTGTCTGCTCTCCTCTCTCTCTGTCTCTCTGTCTGTCTGTCTGTCTCTGTATGTCTGTCTGTCTGTCTGTCTAACAACTTTAAATGGGCTGCTGAAGTCTGGCTGACAAATTGCTCTCCAGATGTTTTATTCAGCAGTGATGTAGGCCAGGAATTAGTGACTCTGAGAGGCTTCCAGAAAGTTCTCAGGAAAGACTGTAGCTGGTTTTGCTTAGATAGAAGTATGTTATGTAGAACAAACATGCCTCTCTAACATGTAGAATAAGGAATCATGTGAGCCCATCTGTTTGCTCATTTCCTACCATTTTAATTTCCTGGTGTCTAGGTCCGCCCCCAAAGCTCCAGCGAATGAAAAGAAGGAGCGTCCTCTGAGCACCATGAGTAGTGAGGCCTCCAACTACACAGGCAGCTCGGACTACGCTACATACCCTAGTAGCCCCGCAGCCAGAGTGAGTTATACACACACACACTCACACTCACACTCACACTCACACACACACACACACACACACACACACACACACACACACACACACACACACACACTCACACTCACACTCACACCACACACTCACACACTCACACACTCACACACTCACACACACTCACACTCACACTCACACACACACACACACACACACACACACACACACACACACACACACACAAAGGGACAAACTTTAATGATGTAAAGTAGCTGAACAGCAATGTGAGTGTATCGCTTTTGCTCATACGCCCTCTTACTCATTTTCAGCCCTCAAGATCCTCCAAAAAAATTCACAACTTTGGGAAGAGATCCAACTCGATACGGAGAAACCCCAATGCAGTGGTCATTAAGAGCAACTGGCTTTACAAACAGGTGAGTGTATGTGGAGGGCTTTATATAACAGTAGAGTCACTACAGTGAATCAGTTTATGAGTAAAGGAGACAGAGATATGAAAAGGCTCCACAGCGTCTACCCCCGAGCCATAAGACTGCCTAACAGTTAATCAAATGGCTACCTGGACTATTTGCATTGACCCCCTTTTTTTTACGTTGCTGCTACTCTCTGTTTATTATATATGCATAGTCACTTTACCCCTACCTACATGTATAAATTACCTCAATTACCTCGGCTAACCTGTACCCCCTCACGTTGACTCGGTACCGGTACCCCCTGTATAAAGGTTAAATAAATATAGCCTCGTTATTGTTATTTTATTGTGTTTCTTTTTTTACTTTAGTTTATTTAGCAAATATTTTCTTACTCTGCATTGTTGATTAAGGCCTTGTAAGTAAGCATTTCACGGTAAGGTCTACAACTTTTGTATTCGCCGCATGTGACAAATAAAATGTGATTTGATTTAAAATATAATTTAAAGAAATTATATCATTGTTGTTTTTGTTTATAGGTCGTTATAAATAAAACTTTAGAATAAGGTGCAGAGCGTTCGATTGTTAAATAATTATTAACTATTTGGTTGTAATGTCATCACCTCTTGTGAAGAGTATAGTCAGAAATACACATTTCAGATTATTCCACATTTAGCTCTATCATCAGAGTTATACAGCAAGTAACTGCATGCTTTTCATGATCAGTAACATCAATTGATCAAGTTATTTCACATGGTGTTAGCCAGAGGGTGTTAGCCAGAGGGTGTTAGCCTGAGGGTGTTAGCCAGAGGGTGTTAGCCAGAGGGTGTGAGCCAGAGGGTTTGAGCCAGAGGGTTTGAGCCAGAGGGTGTTAGCCAGAGGGTGTGAGCCAGAGGGTTTGAGCCAGATGGTGTTAGCCAGAGGGTGTTAGCCAGGAGGGTTTGAGCCAGGAGGGGTGTTAGCATATGGTGTGAGCCAGAGGGTGTTAGCCAGAGGGTGTTAGCCTGAGGGTGTTAGCCTGAGGGTGTTAGCCAGAGGGTGTTAGCCAGAGGGTTTGAGCCAGAGGGTTTGAGCCAGAGGGTTTGAGCCAGATGGTGTGAGCCAGAGGGTGTTAGCCAGAGGGTGAGAGCCAGAGGCTGTTAGCCAGAGGGTGTTAGCCTGAGGGTGTTAGCCTGAGGGTGTTAGCCAGAGGGTGAGAGCCAGAGGCTGTTAGCCAGAGGGTGTTAGCCAGAGGGTGTTAGCCAGAGGGTGAGAGCCAGAGGGTGAGAGCCAGAGGCTGTTAGCCAGAGGGTGTTAGCCAGAGGGTTTGAGCCAGAGGCTGTTAGCCAGAGGGTGTTAGCCAGAGGGTTTGAGCCAGAGGGTGTTAGCCAGAGGGTGTTAGCCAGAGGGTTTGAGCCAGAGGGTGTTAGCCAGATGGTGTTAGCCAGAGAGGTCCTTCTGTTCTTTCTTCTTCTTTTACACTAAGACACAAAGCAAGACTGAGCGGCAGGACTGCCTCATTTAGCTGATTATGACCAGACACAGTTGTGTGAACACACATAGGGCTCTGTAGCTCAGTTGGTAGAGCATGGCGCTAGCAACCCCAGGGTTGTGGATTCGTTTCCCACGGGGGGGGGCAGTATGAAAAATGTATGCACTCACTAACTGTAAGTCGCTCTGAATAAGAGCGTCTGCTAAATGACTCAAATGTAAATGTAAATGTCAAAAGGGCACTCTACAGGGAACAGGGTGTCATTTGGGACGCAGTCCTCATGTCCCTCTCCCAGCCCATGCTGTGTTGCTAGCAGTGTGTGTTCTATCCGACAAACATGACGCTTTGAGAATAGAATGGTACCTCATCCATGAACAGATCAAAGCATCGGCGAGACATTCAGGGAAGGAATGGAATCGCATGGGGTGCCGGGATGGTGGTGGATCATATTATTGGAACAAATACATCTCAATACTGTCATGTTCAAATGCATATACCACCAGGACTGTATACATACATACACTACCAGTCAAAAAGTCTGGACACACCTACTCATTCAAGGGTTTTTCTTTCTTTTGTTACTATTTTCTACATTGTAGAATAATAGTGAAGACATCAAAACTATGAAATAACACATATGGAATCATGTAGTAACCAAAAAAGTGTTAAACAAATCAAAATATATTTTATATTTGAGACTCTTCAAATAGCCACCCTTTGCCTTGATGACAGCTTTACACACTCTTGGCATTCTCTCAACCAGCTTCATGAGGTAGTCACCTGGAATGCATTTCAATTAACAGGTGTGCCTTGTTAAAAGTTAATTTGTGGAATTTATTTCCTTCTTAATGCGTTTGAGCCAATCAGTTGTGTTGTGACAAGGTAGGGGGGGTATTCAGAAGATAGCCCTATTTGGTAAAAGACCAAGTCCATACTATGGCAAGAACAGCTCAAATAAGCAAAGAGAAACGACAGTCCATCATTACTTTAAGACATGAAGGTCAGTCAATGCAGAAAATGTCAAGAACTTTTAAAGTTTCTTCAAGTGCAGTCGCAAAAACCATCAAGCACTATGATGAAACTGGCTCTCATGAGGATCGCCACAGGAAAGGAAGACCCAGAGTTACCTCTGCTTCAGAGGATAAGTTCATTAGAGTTACCAGCCTCAGAAATTGCAGCCCAAATAAATGCTTCACAGAGTTCAAGTCACAGACACATCTCAACATCAACTGTTCAGAGGGGACTGTGTGAATCAGGCCTTCTTGGTCGAATTGCTGCAAAGAAACCACTACTGAAGGACTCAATAAGAAGAAGAGACCTGCTTGGGCCAAGAAACACGAGCAATGGACATTAGACCGGTGGAAATGTGTCCTTTGGTCTGGAGTCCAAATTGGAGATTTTTGGTTCCAACCGGCGTGTCTTTGTGAGATGCGGTGTGGGTAAACGGATGATCTCCGCATGTCTATTTCCCACCGTAAAGCATGGAGGAGGAGGTGTGATGGTGTGGGGGTGCTTTGCTGGTAACACTGTCTGTGATTTATTTAGAATTCAAGGCACACTTACCCAGCATGGCTACCACAGCATTCTGCAGCGATACGCCATCCCATCTGGTTTGGGTTTAGTGGGACTGTCATTTGTTTTTCAACAGGACAATGACCCAACACGCTTCCAGGCTGTGTAAGGGCTATTTGACCAAGAAGGAGAGTGATGGAGTGCTGCATCAGATGACCTGGCCTCCACAATCCCCCGACCTGGTTTGGGATGAGTCGGACGACAGAGTGAAGGGAAAAGCAGCCAACAAGTGCTCAGCATATGTGGGAACTCCTTCAAGACTGTTGGAAAAGCATTCCAGGTTGAGAGAATGCCAAGCGTGTACAAAGCTGTCATCAAGGCAAAGGGTGGCAATTTGAAGAATCTCAAATATAAACTATATTTTGATTTGTTTAACACTTTTTGGTTACTACATGATTCCATATGTGTTATTTCATAGTTTTGATGTCTTCACTATTATTCTACAATGTAGAAAGTATTCAAAATAAAGAAAACCCCTTGAATGAGTAGGTGTGTCCAAACTTTTGACTGGTACTGTATGTTCACCTTAATGAGGGAGAACAGGCTCGTGGTAATGACTGGAGCGGAATAGGTGGAATGGTATCAAATATATCAATCGCATGGTTTCCATTTGTTTGATGCCATCCCATTTGCTCCGTTCCAGCCATTATTATGAGCCGTCCTCCCCTCAGCAGCCTCCACTGGTGTGTATGTGTGTCTGTGAACAATACAGAACAATACAATATTGTCTTAGGGGAAGGCTGTTTTCCTTGTAATCTTATCTGGAGTGTACAACAGGCCTTTATTTTGTATTCTTTATCTTGTACCACAAACTAAATCCTACGTACCTCTGAACAGCATATGGCTGTCTGGTGATCCTAGAACGAGTGACTCAGCACAAATACTTCCTACTACTGAAAATCTCAACAACGAAGACATTGTCTTTTTATATTTGTTGCTAACCAGCATCAATAAAGTTATTGTCCACAGAAGGTGTGCTAGTTTCTCAAACCTCTCCTTGGGGATCCACAGCCATTCCAAATATTCAACTATTTTATCAAGCCTTGGACCTGTTGAAAGAAAAACTAGTTCAGGGCTACAACAAAAATTGTGAAATATTTTGGGGGTCCCAAATATTTTTTTTGGGGGGGGGGTTTATGTCCCCATAAAGACATCGTTTGTTGTGACTGTCTGTTTCTGTGGTCCTTTGTTGTTTCAGGACAGCACGGGGATGAAGCTCTGGAAGAAGAGGTGGTTCGTGCTGTCAGATATGTGCCTCTACTACTACAGAGGTTAGTGATGTCCATGTACCTTTATCTAAACACCAAACAGAGATGACAGGCAATATATCAAATTAATTTGATTAATATGAATGTATATTTTTGTGCGATATTCCAAATGCCTGTATTGCAAGTATATCAACGTTTATTTTAAATTTTTATGAGCGTTTATGTCCGCTTCATTTTGGTCTCATTTCCTTCGCTCCCGTTTACACCAGAGATCTGTATATAATGACGAGATGCTCATGTCTCCGTCCTAACAACGGGGGTCGTTGTCCCAAAGGAGGGAAGGCAGGCGACAAGCTTAGGTCCAAAAAAATAAGCCCATAGAAACACATTGGGCTTATTTTGGACAGATTTTGGCGAGAGTGAAACCTCTCGCTTCGTCTCTTCCTCTCTGTTTCCACAGACACACCAAGCCCCTCCCCCTGCCACTCACGCCAACAAAGTTGAGAGATCACTTCTCCCTTTCTGACTGGCGGTTTTTGACTCGCTATTTGCATTTGAGGTTTGGTCCAATAGAATCGGTCATATGGACACCCGAAACACATTGAGACATTATTTTACTGTAATAGAGGAGAAGTTCACCTTCTAATGATACCCTTTTATGTCTAAACTCCTCAAATTGCGCTCAGAGCAGACACTAGTAAAACAGGAGTATCAATTAACATTTATTCTGGAATATTAATGCTCAGTTTGTCATGCGCAGCATTGTGGCACCACGTACCACTAACAGCATTTTAGCCACAGACTGTTATACTTGCTGTCTAGTCTGTGTTTTATAAATGTGCAATAAGTATAAAACACAATTATAGAAGGAATTGGAAACTCGTTCTCATTCTGAGAAATAAGTACGGCCACTTGATTTCAACATCTGAACAAAGTGGACAGGCTAGCATGCTGTTCAAACAGTTGGAGACGGACAGAAGGGTGTGTTCATAACAATTCAACTGTTTTGAATTATAGATCCACGTTGGCTAAACTTGAAGTATAAATATTAGCTGGCTACTCACTAGCACGTGGGCTTGTGCTTGAGAAATGGTTTATGAGACCTGTTTATTTTCTATAATTCCTCTACAAGAAGTTAATCATTATTAATTAATGTGCATTATGCATGGTTCTGGTTAAATTTGTGTTTGCATTTTCATAGACAGACTTGAAAGCCAGATCAGTGATTATTGCAAAAAAAAGCAGGTTAAATTATTTTGATAAAATAATACAATTATGAGTGGGTCTTATGGCTGTGGAAGACCTATATTTAGCCTAGGTATAATTTCACACACCCTGAATTCATTATAATATATGCAGTGTATTTTACCTTTAAGTGTACAACAAAGCTATTTAGAGAAAACTAAAAAAAATATTGAAATATGTAAATTGTGAATCTCCCATACATTTGAAAAAAATAGAGATAGGATTTTTAGGCCATATCGCCCAGTCTGTACAACCTTGATTCCCGAAGGCGGGTTTTTCCCATGTTGCATTGGAGTGAACCGACTGAAAGGGAATCTGTGATTTGTGATACAGAAGTGACATTTTGTTCATGGTGTCTTGAATCTATTAACAACAAGGCCTATGGTCACCTGTGGTGTGACTTTCATTGCTTCCTGGTGTTGTGATGCTGCCATTTAGCCATGTCTCCGTGTTTATAGCAGAGCTTTGTAACGCATGCATGCACACACAGACACACACTCGACAATGGCAGAAGTCAGTCAAGCGCTTCGATGGGGGGGGCACAGAGTTCATGACCTCTATGCCAGTACTTCGCTCTGCCGACGGGTAAACTCCCCCTCCCCCACACCCCCATGTCTGTCTGGCCAGCATTTTGCACTGCTCGCCTCCCAGGGTTTTGTCTGTCTGTCAGGGACTGAAAGGGAAAGCGGAGGGAGTGTGACAGGACAGGGGAAGCAGACAGACATCAGAAATAACATGTCTTGAAAATGACTTGTCATCATAGTGCTCAGCAGAAATGATGTATGTCCACACAAAGAGAGCAGCTATCTGTCTGGATGGGCTCCAGGCCACAGTTACGGCTAGTCTCTAGAGCCAACAGCAGACCAATGCTTGATTCACACTACAGTGCCGTCCCCAATCGTATGGTACTGGCTCTGATATCTTCTTTCTACATTGTCCTTTTGCAGCACAGCTCCAGCAACTATGGTGGATGCGTAACCAGGCCAGCCCAGTACAGCTTGGTTTGGCTCGGCTCGGCTCGAATTAGTAGTGTGAAAAGGACCTTCTGTACTGTAGCTACTTAACCTGGATCATTGCTTTACTGCCAGTGTGGCCTTTTTGGGAGGAGAGAGACTCTGTCACGGTTCAGACAGACGACAAGAGGACCACAATTGCGTCACACCAGAAAGTTTATTTAAACTTAAGGGGAAAGGGATGTAGGGAGGGAGTGAAGGCTCCAGGAGTTATCCCGTCCCGATGTGCTGGGTCTGTGCCTCCCCCAGTGGCAGCGAAGCGTCCGATGACGCCGGTGGTTGGTGGTCCAGAAGTCCTGGGGGGGAGGAAACACAGACACAACGTGGGGCGGGAATGAAACCAGGCAGCAGTACAGTTCAAGGGAAATCCAAAATACGTAGTAGCAAGGCAGAAGGCTGGTCAGAGTTACCGGGATTGAAGAGTAGTCAGGAGTCGTAATGGCAGAAGCAGGTCTGGATCTCCTGAGGCAGAAGAGTATCCCAAAAACAGGCAGGTCCGGGGGTCACAAAACCAGGGTGAGCCAGAAGCGCGAGCAAACAGGTTCCGGGTGTGAGCTTGCAGACGATCTGACACCGGAGAGCTGAAAGACAGGGCCTAATATACTGGGAGAGGTTAGTGGGTAATGCAGCGCAGCTGGCAGAGTAATTAGAGCCGAGCAGAGCAGGGACAGGTGGAGCTAGTTAGGCTGAGTAGAGAGAGAGAGGTGAGCAGAGTGGAAGATAGTGGAAACCAATTAAGGTGGTAACCCGGTGGAGTGAGAGGGCTCATGACAGAACCCCCCAAGGGGACGGCCCCAGAAGTCCCAAGAGCAACACCACGCCGGGCGGGAGGAGGGGGGCCGGAGGAGGGCTAGAACTCCTCCGAACGGGTCCGAGCGAACGTCCTCATCCTCGGAGGAAGCCGGAGGGCCGTGGTCGGGAGATGGGACAGGTCCCGAGACAGGATCAGGCACAGGACAGGAAGCCGAGCGGGCAGGACGGTTAGGGATCCCTCTGGGGCGGCCCCCTACGGATTGCAGGTTGATCAGGATGCCGTTGGTGGAAAGCGGTGATGAGAGTCCTATCCACAATCCGACTAGCTGGCACCCAGGTCCTTTCCTCAGGTCCATAGCCCTCCCAGTCAATGAGGTACTGGAGACCCCTACCCTCCGTCTGGACCGAAGCAGGCGGCGGACGGTGTAAACCAGACCACCATCGACGAGCCGTGGAGGAGGAGGACAAGGCGCAGCAGGGACCAGCGGACTCCTGGGCACAGGCAGGGGCTGCGGCAATCCGGCTGGGGGGCTGGCAGAACGACTTGTGTTGGTTGCAGATGGGGCAGGCTTGGGACGAATTCCCGTACATCCTTCCTCAGAGAGGGCCACCAGAACCTCTGGGCGAGCAGGTTGTAAGTGCGGGTGGAGCCAGGGTGACAAGCTAGGCGGGGAGTCATGTCCCCACTGAACGACCTGGGACCTCAGGTCTTCGGGGACAAAAAGGCGGTCAGCTGGGCAAGTGCTGGGACCTGGCTGGTTACGGAGAGCCTCCAGCACCTGTTCCTCAACAGCCCAGGTCAGAGCTGCAACGATGCAGGGACTTGGCAGAATCGACACAGGGTCCTTGGAGGGGTCAGGAGCGGAGTTAGTAGGTACTGGCCGAGGGGGGCAGTGCGGCGCGCAAGCAGGCAGGTTCGGTGGCAGTCCTCTCCCCACTCCCTGATCACCCCGGTCACCCAGTCGAGCTGAGGGTTGTGCCGGCGGAGCCATGGGTAACCCAGGATGAGGGGTTGGCCTGGAGAGGGGAGCAGGTGAAACTGGATAGTTTCTTGATGGTTTCCGGACAGACCCATCGAGACCGGGGCCGTGACATGAGTGACCGATCCGAGTAAGTGTCCGTCCCAGTGCCCGGGCAGGAATAGGAGGTGTCAAACGGAGGTTCTCCAGTCCCAGTTGGCGTGCCAGCTTGATGTCCATTATGTTGGCTCGGGCGCCAGAATCCACCAGAGCAGCCAGGGGTGTGAGTTGAGTCAGAGAGACGGAGGTGAACTTGCAGCAGGGGTTTGCGGTCGGAGGACTGGATGGTCATTGAACTCAACCGGACTCCCCTATGCCCGGTGAGCTTCGGCCCTTTAAAGGGCAGGTTACCACACGATGTCCATCACCTCCACAATAGAGGCAGAGGTTTGAGGTGAAGCGCCGCTGGCGCTCTGCAGGAGTGAGAGAGGCTCGCCCAATCTCCATAGGCTCAGACTGATCAAGCTGACCTGGGTGAGTGGCAGTAGATGACAGGAGCCCAGTCGGATCTCTCCGAATGCCGGTAGTAGGTGGACCTTGGCGCCCCCTCTCACGACGACGGGTCTGTATCCTCTGTCGATCCTGACAGTCAGTGCGATGGCTTCATCAAGAGTGGAAGGCAGTTCATGGGAGACCAACTGCGTCCTTGATATAGTCAGCCAAACTATGGAAGAACGCGTCCCACCAACGATGGTGTGTTCCAAGAACTTCGCCTAGCCAGGGTTCGGAAGTCGATGGAATGGTCTGCGACTGTACGTCTGCCTTGTCGAATACTGGAACAGTTCACGAGACGCCTCTGGTTGGTGAATCCAGGTCAAACACCTTCAGCATCTCCTCAGCAAACAGGTCGAAGGTTGCACATGCGGGGGTTTGACGTTCGAACTCTGCTGTTCCCCAGAGTCGAGCTCGGCCCGTCAGGTGAGTGATGGCATACCCAACTCTAGCCCCCTCCGTGGCGAAGGTCCTTGGCTGCAAGGAGAACTGAAGTCGGCAGCTAGTCAGGAATGGCCGGACCTGGGTTGAATCGCCGTTGAACCGCTCGGGTTTCCAATCTTGGGTTCCGGGCAGCGGCTGCAATGACCGGGGCAGGTAACTCGGGGCAGGGCTGGTGGGCAGACTGGCTGGGGTCAGGTTGGTGAGGAGTTGAATGATCATGGCGAGTTGTTGTTGCTGCTGCTGGGACTGCTGCTGGTGCTGCTGGAACTGCTGATGCTGTTGGTGGCCGACCTGAAGCAGAGAGGAGATGACGCCGCTCATGCGGCCTAGCTCTCTCTCAGTGTGTTCCAGGCGTAGCATAGCGGTGGGTTGCTCAGGCTCTTCGGTTTCCATGTCGGGGGAAGTGTGCGCTGAGTCCATGATGGTCAGATCGTACTGTCACGGTTCAGACAGACGACAAGAGGACCACAATTGCGTCACACCAGAAAGTTTATTTAAACTTAAGGGGAAAGGGATGTAGGGAGTGAGTGAAGGCTCCAGGAGTTATCCCGTCCGATGTGCTGGGTCTGTGCCTCCCCCCAGTGGCAGCGAAGCGTCCGATGACGCCGGTGGTTGGTGGTCCAGAAGTCCTGGGGGGAGGAAACACAGACACAACGGGAGCGGAATGAAACCAGGCAGCAGTACAGTTCAAGGGAAATCCAAAATACGTAGTAGCAAGGCAGAAGGCTGGTCAGAGTTACCGGGATTGAAGAGTAGTCAGGAGTCGTAATGGCAGAAGCAGGTCTGGATCTCCTGAGGCAGAAGAGTATCCCAAAAACAGGCAGGTCCGGGGTCACAAAACCAGGGTGAGCCAGAAGCGCGAGCAAACAGGTTCCGGGTGTGAGCTTGCAGACGATCTGACACCGGAGAGCTGAAAGACAGGGCCTAATATACTGGGAGAGGTTAGTGGGTAATGCAGCGCAGCTGGCAGAGTAATTAGAGCCGAGCAGAGCAGGGGACAGGTGGAGCTAGTTAGGCTGAGTAGAGAGAGAGAGGTGAGCAGAGTGGAAGATAGTGGAAACCAATTAAGGTGGTAACCCGGTGGAGTGAGAGGGCTCATGACAGACTCTCAAACTCTCTCTGAACAGCTGTGTCAATATTTAATGGATCTGACCATTTGTAGAGAGCGAGAGAGAGAGAGAGATTCAGTCAATAGCAGATCAAATGGAGAGCCCAGTTCATAGCTTGCCAGTAGCACACGGAGTGTTCCTGTTCCCTATTGGCTGGACACTATGAGAGAAGGAGGAAGCCCCATTTGAATCATTCTGTTTATGAACAGAAAACCCCCAATCTGGACTGAGAAACTGACGGAGATAGAGGGAAAGAGATGATCTTTCCTGCACGCTTCCTTGCCATGGAGTCGTGTAGGACCTCGATGGAGGGCAGGTGGCAGCCGATGGCCCAGTCTGCAGACAGGTGAATGCGTCGCAGGCTGCACTTGGAGCGGGCAGACGCAGACTGAAACCAGACGGTGATGTAGGAGGTAAAGATGGACTCAACGAATGATGCGTAAAAACCGGATCAGGATTGACTGATAGATTTTGAGGGTTTTTTTCAGCTGCTGCAAGTAGCACCTCAGCTGGTGTGGCTTGTTGACTGCTGTGATGTTGTCCTCCCACTTGAAGTTGTGGGAGACGATGTTCTGCCGGAATTTGGATGATTCAGCCGTGCTAACAGCTGAGCCATCAATCTGGGGGGGGGTCTGAAGTCAACCACCATCTCCACAGTTTTGTATGTGTTGAGTTCCAGGTTATTTTGACTGCACCAGGCCACCGGTCGGTCGACCTCTCCATGGTACACGGACTCATCACCATCAGTGATGACACTGACCAGAGTGGTGTCATCTGCAAACTTGAGTAGATTGTCAGATGTGTTGTTGAAGGTGCAGTCATTGGTGTAGAGCAGGATCCCCCAAAGTTTTCTGAACAACAAAAAAAACAAAACAAGTTATTTTATTGAATTGTTTTAAATTGTTGGACATAAAATAGTGTAAAAACACCAGGAAATCAGCTCCAATTGATTTTAATTTGGGAAATCCTTTCCAAAGTATTCCCATGCATAATAGAGAGATATACACTGAGTGTACAAAACATTAGGAACACCTGCTCTTTCCATGACATAGACTGACCAGGTGAATCCAGGTGAAAGCTATGATCCCTTATTGATGTCACTTGTTAAATCCACTTCAATCAGTGTAGATGAAGCAAATACAGGTTAATGAAGGATTGTTAAGCCTTGAAACAATTGAGACATGGATTGTGTAAGGTGTGCCATTCAGAGGGTGAATGGGCAAGACAAAATATTTAAGTGCCTTTGAACGGGGCATGGTAGTAGGTGCCAGGCCAACCGGTTTGTGTCAAGAACTGCAACACTGCTGGGTTTTTCACGCTCAACAGTTTCCTGTGTGTATCAAGAATGGTCCATCACCCAAAGGATATCCAGCCAACTGTGGGAAGCATTGGCATCAACATGGGTCCATGCCCTGACAAATTGAAGCTGTTCTGATGGCAAAAAGGGTGGTGGGGGGTGCACAACTAAATATTAGGAAGGTGTTTCTAATGTATGGTATACTCAGTGTACGTGATCGTATACAATGTAAGCAAGGTTCAAAATTATGTTTTAGTCAAATATATCTCTTTGGGCTTCTTGGGGTAAATTTGCAGTCTACAAATTATTTGTAATTATGTTCTGGCCACCGGACCATCTGCTCAAGAAAAAATCGTCACGCGACTGAATCTAGTTGATGATCCCTGGTGTAGAGTGAGTAGAGGTGAGAGCACGAATCCTTGCGTTGCTCCAGTGCTGCAGGATAAAGAGTCCGAAATAAGTTTTCCCAGCTTCACGTGTTGCACGCTGTTGGTCAGGAAGTCAGTGATCCACTGACAGATGGAGCTGGACACGTTCAGCTGGGAGAGTTTGTGTTGTAGCAGTTCTGGGATGACGGTATTAAATGCGGATCTAAAGTCCACAAACAATATCCTTGCATGTGTCTTTGTGTTATCGAGGTGTTTGAGGATGTAGTGTAGATAACGTTACATCAAACACAATGAAGCCTTTGAACAGCAGCAGGTCATATCCTGTACATACAGTATAGCTGCATCCCAAATGGCTCCTTATTCCATACATAGTGCACTACGGGCCCTTGTCAAATGTGTGACTGCATGTGTTAGTGAATAAATCAGAGGAGAGCCGGAGGGGGAGGAAGGTTGGAGAGGAGGCGGAGGGATGGAGAGAGAGAAAGGCGGAGGGATGGAGAGAGAGAAAGAGAGGCTGAGAGGGAGAGAAGGGTAGAACAGGCTGGAGGAAACAAATCCATCCTGGAGCCTCTCAGTGGGAGCTGAAGGACAGCCAGCCTTATTCCTACTTCCTTTTCTGTATGGGATGGTACCAACTAGAGGTCACACAGAGTTCAGCTACCTCACCTTCTCCACGTCTCAGCCTCGCTCTACATACAACCTACTCAAAAGGAAGTCTCAACCCTATCTCAACTTTCTCTCTTTCTTCTTTCTTTCTTTCTCTTTTCTTTCTTTCTTTCTTTCTTTCTTTCTTTCTTCTTTCTTCTTTCTTTTTTTTTTTCTTCTTTCTTCTTCTTTCTTTCTTTCTTTCTTCTTCTCTCCTCTCTCTCTTTCTTTCCTTCTTTTCTTCTTCTTCTGTCTCTTTCTCGCTCTCTAAACTCTCTCCATAGCACACCCTGTAACACTTTAAAAACTAGCCAGGGTTGTGTTGCAATGCGAGCCCCTGACCGTGTTGTTCTTTTGCATAACTGTCTTAGTTTGAATTGTGTTTGTTTATTTGTTTGTTCAATGATTCAGTGTGGAGACTTGAGCAACAGCCCCTGTAGGCTGGGTGGATGTGGTCGAGGGTGGTAGCATCTAGGCTTCCTGTAGCTTGTGCCTCACAGAAAACACACACACACACACGTCCACTTCCACCCAGTATGGTCTCTCAGCTGGACATAATAAGGCTTAGTGAGAGTTATCTCTCTGCTGGGGTTGAATCAATGGACAGATGCTAATCTCTTTCCTCCCTGTCACTGGGTCCTGTTGTTCTCTTCTCTTCTGACCAGGACTGTTGCTGACTTGTTTATATGGGGACAACCGCAGCATTCCTTTCTTTTTCCTGGTGTTCCTCTCAGCTATGTACATGTTGTGTCAGGATGTTTTGTTCTTGTACAGATTTGTTATTAGCCTGGTCCCACATCAGTTTTTCTATTGTTTTATTTTTTTTTGGGGGTTAGATCAGCTTTAATATTGCAGATAGATTGTAACTTCCATCAATGTAATTGTCAGCATCACTTCCAATCCCCCATGTTTTTTTTTCTCTCACAAATATATACAGTTGAAGTCTGAAGTTTACATACACTTAGGTTGGAGTCATTAAAACTCGTTTTTTCAACCACTCCACAAATGTCTTGTTAACAAACTATAGTTTTGGCAAGTCGGTTAGGACATCTACTTTGTGCAGTCAGGTTTATAGGCCTCCTAGCTCGCACACGTTTTTCAGTTCTGCCCACAAATGTTCTATAAGATTGAGGTCAGGGCTTTGTGATGGCCACTCCAATAGCTTGACATTGTTGTCCTTAAGCCATTTTGCCACAACTTATGAAAGCATGCTTGGGGTCATTGTCCATTTGGAAGACCCATTTGCGACCAAGCTTTAACTTCCTGACTGATGTCTTGAGATGTTGCTTCAATATATCCACATAATTTTCCTTCCTCATGATGCCATCTATTTTATGAAGTGCACCAGCCCCTCCTGCAGAAAAGCACCCCCATAGCATGATGCTGCCACCCCGTGCCTCACGGTTGGGATGGTGTTCTTCGGCTTGCAAACCGTAGTCTGGCTTTTTTATGGTGGTTTTGGAGCAGTGGCTTCTTCCTTGCTGAGCGGCCTTTCAGGTTATGTCGATATAGGACTTGTTTTACTGTGGATATAGATACTTTTGTACCTGTTTCCTCCAGCATCTTCACAAGGTCCTTTGCTGTTGTTCAGATGTAGCTCAATTGGTCCTCTGGAGCTCAATTGGTAGACCATGGCGCTTGTAACGCCAGGGTAGTGGGTTCGATCCCCGGGACCACCCATATGTAGAAATGTATGCACACATGACTGTAAGTCACTTTGCATAAAAGCGTCTGCTAAATGACATATTAATGAACGTGGTACCTTCAGGCATTTGGAAATTGCTTCAAGGATGAACCAGACTTGTGGAGGTCCACCATTTCTTTTCAGAGTTCTTGGCTGATTTCTTTTGATTTTCCCATGATGTCAAGCAAAGAGGCACTGAGTTTGAAGGAGGCCTTGAAATAGATCCACAGGTACATCTCCAATGGACTCAAATTATGTAAATTATCCTGTCAAAAGCTTCTAAAGGCATGACATCATTTTCTAGAATTTTCCAAGCTGTTTAAAGGCACAGTCAACTTAGTGTATGTAAACTTCTGACCCACTGGAATTGTGATACAGTGAAATAATCTGTCAGTAAACAATTGTTGGAAAAATTACTTGTGTCATGCACAAAGTAGATGTCCTAACCGACTTGCCAAAACTATAGTTTGTTAACAAGACATTTGTGGAGTGGTTGAAAAACGAGTTTTAATGACTCCAACCTAAGTGTATGTAAACTTCCGACTTCAACTGTATATACATATAAATACATATACATACATATATATACAGATGCTTTAAAAATAGATATTTCCATTTACTTTCCAACCGCACCACCCCTTCCCTAATTGGAGTAAATGTCACACCCTGGTTCGGGGACTCATTATGTTGAACCAGGGTGTGTTCATTCTATGTTTTCGGTTTCTCTGGTGGGTGTTCTAGGTGGTTTATTTTCTATGTTTGCCGGTGTGACTCCCAATCAGAGGCAAACGAGTGTCAGCTGTCGGCTGTTTGTCTCTGATTGGGAGCCATATTTAATCTATCTGTTTTCCTTTCGGGTTGTGGGATTTTGTTCGTGTGTGTGCGTGTTGTACACTAGACGTCACGCTTTCGTTGTTTATTGTTTTTGTTGTTGTGAGCATTTAATTAAAATCATCATGTTCACTCCCAACGCTGCGCTTTGGTCCTATTTCATAGACGGGCGTGACAGTAAACTAGTGAACAGCAATGCTTAGGCCTCTACTTCCAGCTTATACATACTATATACATTTTATGGACACAGTCAATTTTACAATAATTCTATGTTGTTTGTTTTTGCTCCCGAACTTCCCTCTACCCTCAACCTCTCAGATCATTTTCATGATGTCCATCCGGTTTGCTTCTATATGCCAAATCTCTCCAACTGTGCTCCTTCACAAAAGCTCTCAACCTATAACCTATATACTTATTATGGACACAGCATGCCCTACATTAGTTATCTTGCTGTTTTTAGTTGTTGTTAGTTGTTATTAGTCCCATCCTTCAGCTCCATTCAACACCTCCCATCTATGTCTTAACACCATCCATATTGGATTTCTATTTTCCATATATTTCTCAACTGTACTGTGATGTTTCACAAAAGTTCTGAACCCTTCTATTGTCATTGTTTCTACAGATTGTAAATTGAAAATAAACATTTTTGCTAAAAGTATTATTATATTATTGATCGATTGACTATGACTTTTCAGATCACCCAGTAGTGCTATCCGCAGGGTTAGCTCCAGGTAAATATTGCAATCCTTCAGCCATTCCTGGACCTGTGACCAAAAACAAGCCACAAATAGACAGTATCAAAACAAATGATCTAGTGATTCGGTCTCTTCGCAGCAAAACCTGCAGAGCTGGGAAGATTGTATCCCCCATATAAATAATATTCTATTGGTAGCAAGAATTTTGTATAATAATTTAAATTGAACAATTCTAAGTTTTGAATCCGGCGTCGTTTTGTGTATCAGTTCATAAACACTATGCCATGGAATCGGCACGTCAAAAATCTCTTCCCAACTATTTTGCAATCTATATGGGACGGCTGTCAATCCTTTGGTCCCACATCTGTCTGTGTTGTAAAGCTAACCGTTCATTGGGACACAAGACCGCACAAACAGATGTGGGACCAGGCTAGAGTTCCATAGATTCTGGGATGGGGGATTGAACATGGTGTTGAACTTGTCACATGAAGTCCTGTAATACGTCACATAAGCCCTCTAATACTCATTTTGCTATGAACAGTCTTAAAAGACATTTCAAACATGTAGGACCTTGGTAGTTTGAACTATCCTTATGGCCTAATCCTCCTGTTCAGGAAGAGGTTAACCTTACCTTAATCACCTAATCTTCCTGTTCAGGAAGAGGGATCTGTTTCACAGCAACAGTAGCTGCTATATATAAAAAAAAAAACTTCTGAAGAAGGTTAAACGATGTTCTGCATAGGAAATGCAACTCATGTTTGTTTCCGGTTTTTATTTTCTTCAGATGAGAAAGAGGAGGGGTATCCTCGGCAGCATCCTCCTGCCTAGCTTTCATATATCTATGCTGTCTGTCGACGACCACATCAACAGGAAATATGCCTTCAAGGTCAGTACTCACTGCATGTTTTCATCCTTTTTGTCAAACTGTTGATGCTTTTTATTTTGATGTCTGAGATTCCAGAGCTAAGAGGAAAGAAGTGAGAGATGCATTAGAAGGTGGAAAGTTGGTTCGATTTAACTTTAAAAAAACAAGAAAAGAGGGAGGGAAAAAAAATAGGGGGGAGAGAGAACGAGCAAGAGTCAGTCAAGGACAAATAAAGCTGTTGTGTCTGGCTTGTGCTGCTACTGCTTTAAAGACCCAATGCAGCCATTTTTATCTCAATGTCAAGTCATTTCTGGGCAACAATTTAGTACCTTACTGTGATTGTTTTAAATTAAAATGGTCAAAAAGAAACATACATAGCTACTTAGCAAAGAGTAATTTCTCAAGGAAGAATTTAGCTTGGAGTCTGGGAGTGGTCTGAGTGAGGGGCCTAATTGGACGAGCCTAATGGGAGGGATATGTAACCTGAAAACTAGCTGTTATTTGCAGAGAGGTTTGAAACTCTTTTTTTATTGGTCTATTAACTTATACCGCCTGGTGATATCGCCAGGCAGGCCAAAACTCCATCCAACCAAAACAGGCTGCAATTTCAGGCGGTCTTTTCAAACATCTCTTACACTAAAACGGCATTATCATCATTTTCACAATTTCACAGTATTTTTCCAACCTCATAGTGTGGAAATATATACTGAGTGTACAGAACATTAAGAACAGCTTCCTGGTATTGAGTTGCACGCCCCCCTTTTGCCCTTAGAACAGTCTTAATTAATCGGGGCATGGACTCTACAAGGTTCCACAGGGATGCTGGCCCATGTTGACTCCAATGCTTCCCCAGACGTGTCAAGTTGTCTGGATGTCCTTTGGGTGAAACTGTTGAGAGTGAAAAACCCAGCAGCGTTGCAGTTCTTCACTCAAACCGGTGCGCCTGGCACCTACTACCATACCCTGTTCAAAGGCACTTAAATATTTTGTCTTGCCCATTCACCCTCTGAATGGCACTCATACCCAATCCATGTCTCAATTGTCTCAAGGCTTAAACATCTTTATTTAACCTGTCTCCTCCCCTTCATCTACACTAATTGAAGTGGATTTAACAAGGGACATCAATAAGGGATCATAACTTTCACCTGGATTCACCTGGTCCGTCTATGTCATGGAAAGAGGTGTTCTTTATGTTTTGTACACTTAGTGTATATAAAACAGAGGAAAATATTGTTTTTGTCTGCACTCGGCCTTTAAGCATTGTTAGTAAGCTAAGAGTTTAGTCAGGGTTAGGGTTGCAAAGGGAGGGTATACAGTGCATTCGGAAAGTATTTAGACCTCTTGACTTTTTCATCATTTTGTTACGTTACAGCCTTAAGTCTGAAATTGATTAAATTGTTTTTTTCCCCCTCATCAATCTACACACAATACCCCATAATGACTAAGCAAAAACAGGTTTTTAGAAATTTTTGCAAATGTATTACAAATTAAAAACATATATAAGTATTCAGACCCTTTACTCAGTACTTTGTTGAAGCACCTTTGGCAGCTCAATGTACTTTGCTCTGTTAATCTTTCTCTCGATCCTGACCAGTCTCCCAGTCCCTGCCGCTGAAAAACATCCCCACAGCATGATGCTGCCACCACCATGCTTCACCGTAGGGATGGTGCCAGGTTTCCTCCTGACATGACGCTTGGCATTCAGGCCAAAGAGTTCAATATTGGTTTCATCATACCAGAGAATCCTGTTTCTCATGGTCTGAGAGTCCTTTAGGTGCTTTTTGGCAAACTCCAAGCCGACTGTCATGTGCTTTTTTACTGAGGAGTGGCTTCCGTCTGGTCACTCTACCATAAAGGCCTGATTGGTGGAGTGCTGCAGAGCTGGTTGTCCTTCTGGAAGGTTATCCCATCTCCACAGAGGAACTCTAGAGCTCTGTCAGAGTGGCTATCGGGTTCTTGGTCACCTCCCTGACTAAGGCCCTTCTCCACCGATTGCTCAGTTTGGCCGGGCGGCCAGCTCTAGGAAGAGTCTTGGTGGTTCCAAACTTCTTCCTTTTAGAATGATGGAGGCCACTGTGTTCTTGGGGGCCTTCAATGCTGCAGAAACGTTTTGGTACCCTTCCCCAGATATGTGCCTCGACACAATCCTGTCTCGGAGCTCTACGGACAATTCCTTCGACCTCATGGCTTGGTTTTTGCTCTGACATGCACTGTCAACTGTGGGACCTTATATAGACAGGTGTGTCCCTTTCCAAATCATTGTCCAATCAATTGAATTTACCACAGGTGGACTCCAATCAAGTTGTAGAAACATCTCAAGGACGATCAATGGAATCAGGATGCACCTGAGCTCAATTTCAAGTCTAATTTTTTTTTTTTTACATTTGCAAACATTTCTAAAAACCTGTTTTCGCTTTGTCATTATGGGGTATTGTGTGTAGATTGATGAGGACTTTTATTTATTTAATCCATTTTAGAATAAGGCTGTAACGTAACAAAATGTGGAAAAAGTAAAGGGGTCTGAATACTTTCCAAATGCACTGTATTACTGGAAACTTTCAGAGTTTACCAGTGAACTGCCAGAATTTTGGTATCTTTCAAGGATTTTATGTAATCTATCACAAGACATCTAGTGGCCCGTTTGGGTACTTCAGATTATCACAGGTGTCTGTAATTATCTCTGGCCTTATCGCATGTAAAATATATGAAATAGTTAAATAAGATGATTTTAAAATAAAAAATTGAATGACAAAAGCTGTAAAACATCATCCTAAATATAAACCATCAACTTAGTGAATACCATGTGGTGTTTAATATGAGGGGTTCAGCATGAATATCCTTTACAAGTTTATCTATTTTCTTTTATCAATGTCAGTATGTATTTGTTGTCAATGTTTTGGCATCAAACTGGTGGCAGTTGTGAAAAAAATCAATAGTTGGACGAGTTGCAGAGTTAATATAAAAATAATGCCCTTGTTGATTAGATGCTTATTTCATTAATCAGGCTATATTCTTTTGAACCATATGGTCTATCCACTAGAAACTCATGGACATTAAACAATTGAATACTATATATTAATAAAACATATTTTAAGTTATTCAAGTATAAATGACCAAAGTTCCAATAGATTGTTCTGTTAATTACCAAAATGACTGAAGATTCCGGTAGCTTTAGTAAATTACCGGTAGCTTTGCAACCTCGTCGGGTCAAAGAGAGGAAAAATAAGGCTTGTTTTTGGCATGTACTGCTTTAAGCATGGTTAGTAAGGCAGAAGCTACAGCATTATGTTTCACTCCAATAGCCTCAAGTGTCCCAGCGGCAACCAGTTGTATTTCATAGTCCCGTGTAGCTCAGCTGGTAGAGCACGGCGCTTGCAACGCCAGGGTTGTGGGTTCGTTTCCCACCGGGGGACCAGTATGAAAAATGTATGCACCGTAAGTCGCTCTGGATAAGAGCGTCTGCTAAATGACTTAAAATGTAATTTTAATGGCGTCTCTCTCGGTGCTGTGGCTTTGCTCTCTGGTCTGGTTCCTTTACAAAGCCAGAGGGAGGGAGAGACGAGGGTTCGGCTCAGCCCTGCCAAGCAGCGCAGCCACACACAGACGCCCAGGAGTCTGCCCGAGCTTGGTCTCTCGAACCGACCACACAGACTGAGTTTCCATCTCCTCAGAGAAAGAAGGGGGAGAGAGAGAGAGATGAGGGAGAGGAGGAAGAAACAGAGCTGTAGTTCTAAGGGATAATAATCAGAGCAACATTTCACATAACGCAAAAGGAAATGTGATGACGCCAACTCGGCTGTATGGCGGTCATGTTAAAAGGTGCAAATTGGATTTTCACAGGTGAAAGTTTTTCACCTGTGAAAAGGCAAATTCCATCTTCAATTCACATGTGAGGTGAAAACATGTTATTCTCCTCACATGTTTAAAGGGTAGGTAGCATAAACGTAATCACATGTAACATATGGATTTGCATTAGAATACGCATCAAAAGTCCCAATGCAAAGTTACACCTTACCTTTCAATTTTTTCGAGTTATTACATAAAACTGATCAGAATTTTTATTTTTTTATGCCGAAAGTCAAGGAAGAGCCAAGGAGAGGCCTTCAGAGGGAGAGGCCGTTTCACCGGCCCGAGGGAGGGTCAGCTAATCCAATAGCGATATAGTGAAGTAAATCCACATTTATTCAGAAATGAGCATCGCATAACAGTAGACGTGCGCACATTTCCCATACTCCAATCCGCTCGCTTCAAACCGGATAAACCGGTCCCACTTCAAAGCTAGCGTCTGGTTTTTGGGCCACAAATGAGTCGTAACCCCGTCCTTGTGGATATTACTGCACTAGCTACAAACAACGGAAAAGTACTACATCGCTCACTTGCTTGACAACCACTACCAAACGCACAGGGGAAGAGGAGATGCAGTTTTCCGCATTAATTGATATGGTTTCTTCTTCTTGGATGTACGTAGTAGCTCACCAGCGCCAACACTTGGTTTGGAATGTAATTACATGCTAGCATGGCTAGAGGCTAACGCTAGCCAGCTGGAACTAGCTTGGTGACGTTGAGAAATAGTACATTGTGGGTAGTTCTGAAGCTATCCGGAAATACGTTAATAAATATGTAATTAAACATAATTAACCAGATCGTGACTACAACTAAGTTACTAAGTCTTTGTGACCAAGCTGTGTCGTTACATTGGTGAGTAAAAATGCTTCCTTCCCTTTAAACTTTCCATAATCCTGTCTCTTGTGGCGAACATGGCAGTTTCATAAAGCCCCTTATTCCTCACTGACTGTTGTTACAAATGACTTTGTGGATAGCAAAGGAATGCCTGTCTTTTGTTTGTCAGGCTCTGGTAAACAGGATATTGGGAAAAGGATTACTCATTCAATATGTTCTTGTCTGTCTCGCTGTGTTTCTCTCTCTGCTGTCTTCTACGCACACACTAACAATGCCTTGGTTTGTCTATTGTGAGCGGATCTTGAGTGAGGAGAATCGGCTGCCTGTTTACCAGTCCAAGTGTTGCATGGTAAGTCCTGAGTCCTGATTCCATATTAGTGGTATGCAAATCTTATGGGTTTAGATAGCCTACATAGGTGATGGTTGTGTGGATATCCACAGCCCACTGATTCTCACACACTTCACCTGGTGTCAGCCAGGATTTTTCTCTCCCAAAATATACATCTGCTCAAGCAGGGAGGATATGAACTAGTCACTGATGCTGTCAAAACAAATGAACAGCGGTCCTTAAGAAGTACATGAAGATGTATGTCACAACCTTCATTTATAGTGAGGGTGCTACGTTAAAGAACGTTTAAAAGGAGAGGGAATTGCCACCCCAGGCCAAACATAGACTGATCTGACTACAGTGTTGGCTTTAGAAACTCGATGAAGTCAGGGTTAAAGAGACCACATCCCAGTTGAGTCAACTAACCGGCTGCGTTCTCTCTCTCGCTCTTCCAGGTAACCCTCTGTTCTCTTCGACTCTGATCTGGCAGGCGACACATCCCAACATGCGGACGTACTACTTTTGCACAGATGCAGCCAAAGACATGGAGTCATGGATGAAGGTGATGACAGACGCTGCCCTGGTGCACTCCGAGCCTGTCAAGAGGTTTGTATTCAATCAATCAATTAATCAATCAATCAATCAATCAATCAAACAGATGCTTTGTTTCCCATTCAGTCAAGATGTCTGTACTGAGTAGTATCAAAACAGAGACACTATTTCCCATTCATATGAGCTGCGATGCTCATATTGTCTTAAAAGGCAATTTAGCAACTGAAGTGGGAGGAATAGATTGATTAGATTTAATATGAGTGTTTGAACGGTGGGAACCTCCATGATAGAAATATGAAGGAGCTGTTCTGTTTAACGTTTACTTATCTTCTCTTGTTTGTTGTTTGACCTCTGTTAATGGCGCTCCTCATGTTGTTTAGGGAAGAGTCTCATCGACCTCAGCATATTCCAGTCCTCTAGAGGGCTACAGAAACACTGGCGCTACACTGTTACATAACCTGGCTGTTGTCAAATTCTTAATAGGGGGAGGAGAACTCTCTCTGTGTGTGTTTGTGTGTGTGTGTGTGTGTGTGTGTGTCCTGGATGCACGATGCAGGTGTAGCATGAAGGATGCACAAGCTGTACTGTGTGTGTGTGTGTACATATGCGTGTGTGTGTGTGCGTGTGTGTGTGTGTGTGTGTGTGTGTGTGTGTGTGTGTGTGTGTGTGTGTGTGTGTGTGTGTGTGTGTGTGTGTGTGTGTGTGTGTGATAGATGCGTCATGTGGGGGGATGATGGGGATTCAGAGTGAAATAAGTCACCTGGCAACCTGCCTTCACTACACGGGTGAGCAGCGTGTGTGTGTCTACATGACGAACAGAGAGGAGGCCTCTAAACAGTGAGTGTTTTTAATTCATCTGGTTAGCTAAATGAACAGGTGACACTGGAACAACGCTGCTGCCAAAACACTCTCTAGTCTTTTACTTTTTTCATACAAGAGCAAGTCTCCCCTACCAAAATGAGACAAAACTGCATGAATAGAAGTTAAATACAAATACCCATCTCATTTCAATACAAATATTAATCTCATCTCATTTAAATACTAATACTAATCTAATTTCATGCTCACTGTACCATTTCCCTTCTTGTCTTTCTTACTTAAAACCTGATGGGTAGTTGGATACAGTCTTAGAACCCCCAGAAGAAAGCAACATAACATTCTGATGGGTAGTTGGATACAGTCCTAGAACCCCCAGAAGAAAGCAACATAACATTCTGATGGGTAGTTGGATACAGTCCTAGAACCCCCAGAAGAAAGCAACATAACATTCTGATGGGTAGTTGGATACAGTCTTAGAACCCCCAGAAGAAAGAAACATAACATTATGATGGGTAGTTGGATACAGTCTTAGAACCCCCCAGAAGAAAGCAACATAACATTATGATGGGTAGTTGGATACAGTCTTAGAACCCCCAGAAGAAAGCAACATAACATTCTGATGGGTAGTTGGATTCAGTATTAGAACCCCACAGAAGAAAGCAACATAACATTCTGATTGGTAGTTGGATACAGTCTTAGAACCCCCCAGAAGAAAGAAACATAACATTCTGATGGGTAGTTGGATACAGTCTTAGAACCCTCCAGAAGAAAGCAATATAACATTCTGATGGGTAGTTGGATAAGGTCTTAGTACCCCCAGAAGAAAGCAATTAATATTCTGATGGGTAGTTGGATACAGTCTTAGAACCCCCAGAAGAAAGCAACATAACATTCTGATGGGTAGTTGGATACAGTCTTAGAACCCCCAGAAGAAAGCAACATAACATTCTGATGAGTAGTTGGATAGGATCTTAGTACCCCCAGAAGAAAGCAACATAACATTCTGATGGGTAGTTTGATACAGTCTTAGTACCCCCAGAAGAAAGCAACATAACATTCTGATGGGTAGTTGGATACAGTCTTAGAACCCCCAGAAGAAAGCAACATAACATTCTGATGGGTAGTTGGATACAGTCTTAGAACCCCCAGAAGAAAGCAACACAGCTAAATATACTCCTGATCAGCAAAAACATGCCTGATGAGGTTATGCAGATGGAGTTTTCATAGGGCCTATATGACTTTTATAGACTTGGAGCAGAGTCAGACAGACAGAGGGCTGTGAAACACATTATGTGTGACTACTGCCATTTAACGGCAACGGCCTGTGGGTGGAAACTCTCTCTCTCTCTTGCTCTCTCTCTCTCTTGCTCTCTCTCTCTCTCTCTCTCTCTCTCTCTCTCTCTCTCTCTCTCTCTCTCTCTCTCTCTCTCTCTCTCTCTCTCTCTCTCTCTCTCTCTCTCTCTCTCTCTCTCTCTCTCTCTCTCTCTCTCTCTCTCTCAGTCTCATTCTCTCTCTCCTCTCTCTCTCTCTCTCTCTCTCTCTCTCTCTCTCTCTCTCTCTCTCTCTCTCTCTCTCTCTCTCTCTCTCTCTCTCTCTCTCTCTCTCTCTCTCTCTCTCTCTCTCTCTCTCTCTCTCTCTCTCTCTCTCTCTCTCTCTCTCTCTCTCTCTCTCTCTCTCTCTCTCTCTCTCTCTCTCTCTCTCTCTCTCTCTCTCTCTCTCTCTCTCTCTCTCTCTCTCTCTCTCTCTCTCTCTCTCTCTCTCTATCTCTATCTCTATATCGATGGGTTGACTTAGTTGATGTGACCTTGAGCTCATTAAAGGGCAAGGACCAATGGTATCCATTACCTCTAAAGAGTCACGCACCAACCTGTTGAACAGATATGGAGTGTGTGTGACGCGCCCTGCGTGTGTATGTGAACCCAGAGAGATCAGTGAG